>NW_022600350.1:0-7908 GCF_009176505.1 Sitodiplosis mosellana | reverse complement strand
CAGTTTAAATTGTAAGATAAAATGTAAGAGTTTCAATTTGTTGACTTGGTGTTCACAACGCTGTATGTTTTCTCGGAATTATTAAACAATCAATTTCCCTTATCAATTTTGGTTTTGCTATTGGATTTTTGATGAAAATGAAAAAACCTCCGAAATTAGAATTCCTCGTGAATTAGAATTGCCCTTGGGACATTTCGATTCTAATTTACGAGGGCGTACTGTACTTTCCCTTGACACGTTGTGTACGGAAAAGTAATAAAACGACTTAAAATAATGCGTTTTCATTATCAAATTTATAAAAGTGAGATCAGTTTATGCTTGTAATTCAACATTTATTAAGCCGGATGGGGTCAGGTCAGCTTCCGAAAATTATGATGATGAAAATAACAATAAAATAAAATTACGGCAAATACTTGTATATCACAGCCGGCGACAGCAGGCGCGAGTGACGAAAGCACCTCTGTGCTGAAAGTCGAACTCGCCTATATATCAGCACCGTAGCCAGGCCGGCGCAATGGGTGCATTGCACCCTCCAAAAATTTCAAAGGTGCAACAAAATCGGGTGCAAAATCGGGTTTCAAAGGTGCAACAGAAGAAAAATTTCGATTTTGCACCCTCCAATTTTTTTTTCTGGCTACGGCGCTGCTATATATACACGCAATTTGGAACTTTTTTCCTAAGAGGCCATCTGGTATGAATGAAGTATCGCTAGAAAGCCCCTGGCTCATAGACCCAGAAAATGCATTCAAACTTGGGAATCGACCAACCGCCTCCATAGAAATAGCCACTTGAAAATTATGTACAATTATCAGTTTTTCCCATTTACCGGGTGTTGAACGCGGCCCGTTCATCTTGAAACATGTTTTATCTGAGCCTTCACGTCGAGACCTTTCCAACAAGCCCAAAAACGTCGAAATTGGACCATCCGTTCATGAGTTATGACGATTTAAAAAATTTCTTCGGCGTCTCCACCAATCATTCTGAGATAATATTTTTTCTGTCCGTCCGTCCGTCCGTCTGTCCGTAGTTTTTGCCCGATCTTTTTAAACTTTCAGGCATTGAAGTATATCGAAAATTAAAAATTTTTTGTTCCGACATTTTTTGATTTGGCCGCCATCTTGGCCTTGGCCGGCCTTTGAAAATTCAAAATATGGCCTTCTTTCCAATATTCACTCAGTCAACCGATTTCAAACTTTTGGGTATCGTTGAAAAGGTCTTGAGGCCAGCTATTAAATGACATCTATTTTAATTTAAAAAATTGAGTTGGCATGGTCTTATGGCATGGTCTTATGGGCAAAAACCCCAAAAAATGGTCACCTGGCCTTGCATAAATCGGCCATTTTCTCGAAAACGGTTCCGACGATTTTTTTTTTAATTCTCTGGAATTTAGCCCCAAGTTAGAGCTAAAATTTGACATATAGCTTATATCTGGCAAAACTCTGTTTTTTGAGATATAGCCATTAGAAGTTGGAAAAAACATGAAAAATCGAAAAAAATCAACTAAAACTCATTTTTGTTGCCGTTAACAATGGCAAAATCATAACCAAAGTGTTTTTGCGTTCAGATGAATAAAATTCCTTCAGATACCAGCCCCTCACCAAGTCTTTTTATTCCACGCAATCAACAAAAAACACAAAAAGTACTTTTCATGAACAAATCAAAAAAATTCACCATGAAAAAACTAAACATTTTAATAAACACCGCCAAGCTCTGGCTGAATATAATGTGGGTTTTTGATTTAGGTTTGGCCGGAGAAGAGTGCAAGACTGTTACATATTTAAAATAATAAACATTTAGTAGCGATAATTTTTCATAACTATCAGTTCTCGCCTCGTTAAAAACCTGGCTCTTTTCATACATCATGCGGTATTCACAATAGTAGGAACATGAAAACGAAAAAACAGTCATACAACCAAGATGGAAATGCTTGATATTAGTCTATGGCAAACGGTCCATGATAACCTTTGGTAAACGTTTCCAAAGGAACAAAGGCTATGTGAAGCGTTTAATTACACGTTTAATTTGAGACCCTAGGACAGCAAAAGTCGTCGCTCAATTTATACCGGTGGATAAATTGACGAGAAGTTTTACGTCTTAAAGGCAGATCCATGTTGATTGCAGAGTGCATTGAGTTGACATGGACTATGATTTGAAGCGTAACTAGAGCATTTGATGCTAATTATGAATAATTCAAAATTGATTTCAGACATAAGAACATTAAGTTGCCAACTCATGGATGGCTACAACAAAGCACAAAATCAAAACTTACAATAAATAATAAGTGTAAACATCACAGATAAGCATCATCATTTCCATACACATAAGAGAATGTATGGGGAACAATTCGTCAGTCTTTTAGTATCGATTTTGCTGTGTGATTCGTGTGCGATGAGTCGAATACCACGTAGGTGGTTGGTACCTGGGGCAGCCCCACTCTTGTTTGTTTCAATCAGCAGCAACCTAAATGGCATTCGGGCAATATGCGTTGTCATTGATGAGTTTGTCCGCTTGAGATCAGGATCAGGTTTAACGGCAACATGAAAATCGAAATTTCATCATTAATGTGGGCAGTATCAAGGTGTTCTCGTGGAGAACATATACAAAAAATGAGGTTACCTGGATGAGAAGTTGACTAGGCGGCCAGGTAGTCATTTAAGTTTGCAAAGCGATCCAAAAGTGGTGTCCGCCATTCTGCGAACCGATGATGCAAAATTCTTCTTTGAGGTTGCAGCTGTGAACAGTTCCGGCACCATGTTCGCCATTTTGCACATTTGAGGAATTGGAGCTTCGCGCACCAGCTTCATGTGCTTGTCATTCACCTTGAATTGTTCGCTGTGTCTCAATGAACGCCCATCATTAAGTGAGACTTGGTCACTAACTGTTGGACAGTTAGCATTACCGTTGATGATGTCGTAGAAGAAAGTCAGTGACGCGTTGACACGTCGACGGCGAAGACTAATCATGTTCAAGTCTGACAATCGCTGCTCGTACGGTGTGATTGAGTATTGGTTATGCACGGATGGGTATTCTCGACGAGCGTACATAGTGAATTGGCGTTGCACGGATTCAATTTTGTCGCTGTGGATTTTGTGGAATGGAAGCCATACCATGGCGCAGTAATCGAGGTGCGATTGAACTAATGCAAAATACAGCGACTTTAGTGTGGTGAAGTTGATGATATCATGGCAGAAGCGTTTGACAAAGCCAAGCGCAGCCGTTGCCTTCGAAGTGACCATGTCAATGTGTTTGGCAAAAGATAGCTTTCTGTCAATTAGAACACCCAAGTCCTTGTGTTCAGTCACTTTGTCGAAGGCATGGTCGCCATAGGTGTAGTTTGTATGGAAATGCTGACGTTTCTTGTATATAGATAGCACTGCACATTTCTTGAGGTTAAGGTGCAGCAGGTTCACGTCACACCAATGCTTAAGTTTGTCAATGGCTTGTTGCAGTATCTCCGAATCTTGCTGAGATTTGATGATTTTGGCAATTTTGATATCGTCAGCAAACAGTAATATAGCGATTTTCCAGGTACGACTTAAGCCATGACAGCAAATTTTGAGGTAGATTGAATGACCTCAATTTTTGAATCAAAATGCTGTGATCAACTCGATCGAAGGCTTTCGTAAAGTCCGTGTACAGGACATCAACTTGAGCTCCAATGTTCAGGCCACTCTGGGCGTAGTACACAAACTCGGTTAGGTTTGATGCTGTAGATCGTCCTTTCATAAAGCTATGTTGGTTAGGCGAGATGCGATCACGAACAGTTTCAAGCAATTTTACGTTGACGAGGTGCTCGAAGAATTTAGCGATCGTTGGTAATTTTGCTATGCACCTGTAGTTTTCAATGTCCGATCTGGCGCCCTTTTTGAATATGGCTGATACACTCGATCGTTTCCACTCGTCGGGAAAAATGCCAGATGTAAGCGACTCATTGAAGATCTTAGTCAACGGGCTAGCAAGCGTCGGAGCACACTCCTTCAAAATTAAAGGATGAATACCGTCGGGTCCCACACCTTTCTTGGTGTTGACCTTCGTCATTGCAGTCATGACAAAGTCTAGGTCAAGCTGGAAACAAGAGGTGTTCTCAGACTGAGGTGACAGTTGATTATTTGTTGTCGTAGAAGTGGAGTAGTTGCTCCCGAAGAAGTCAGCAAATAAATTTGCTTGCTCCGATTCGCTGGTTGTCTTGGAGTCGCCGAATCGCATGGTTTTCGGTATGTTATCAGTGCTCTTTTTGGAGTTAACATATTGCCAAAACGAAGATGGATCACTTTTCAAGTTTGATTTCATTTTGTCGACATACTGATTGTAAAGCTCGGTATTTTTTGCACTGTATTCCTCGTGAAATTCTTCAAATGGCTGTTTGTCATTTGTCAGCTTCCAGTAATCCCAGGCCTTTTTCCTTATATTCTTGAGATGCCGAAGTTCATTGTTTTTCCATGGGAATTTTTGGTTGTTCTTGCGGACATACGTTGGAACCGTACACTGAATAGCTTTCGCTAACACGTCATGAAGGGATGACACCTTCTCCGCAAGTGATTTGTTTGCGAATAAGTCATCGAAATTGACGGCAGCAAAATATTCGTTCATGCGCTGAAAATCAGCCCGTTTGAAATTTAAATGCGTGCTATTCTGGTTTTCCGAACCATTGTTAATCGGATGCCATTCAAATTCAATCAACAAAGGAGGGTGGTGAATGTCGATTTTATCCGTCAATGACAGTTTAGTAGCATCGCTCACTGTTGTGTTGGCATGGTCGTTAGTAAAAAATAGGTCCAACAGTTTGAGGTTCCGATTTCTTATTGAATTGATTTGCTGGAGGCCCAGGCCCATCAAACCTGTGATGAAATCAGCAGCACATTGGGAGTGGAAATTTGAGGGAACCAGCACATTGCTTTCCTCATCGTCATTTATCCACTCAACGTTTGTCAAATTAAAATCGCCAACAACTATTATAACATCATCGGCACTTGTCGTGAGTGATTCAATGGCTGAACGATGCAAAGCGTAGATTTCACTGGATGAATTCGGTGGAATGTATGCATTGTAAATGAAAATGTTGTGTGTTGGCAGGCTCGCTTTTATGCATACGTGCTCAATGTCCACGTTGTCAAATTTAATTTCTTCAGTAGAGAAGACTTTATTGTTGAAAACATTGAACATGTGATAGTTTCTTAGTATAAAAGCGATATGTAATTTCATTCGTCTGTCCAAAAACCAAATTTTTTTAAACGAAAAAAAAATAAAAAATTTTCTTCCTCCGGCGTGCGACTCGAACTCGAGTCCACACGCTCATGAGTGTGCTTTCGTACCTACGCGCTGATTTTGCTTTATTCAAAAAGGCGACAATGCTGGTTTTTAACTACAACATTTCATGTTTCATTTTCTTTGGCTCAATACACACCACTTTGTGTTTGTTTAAAGTTAGTTGGTTTTGTTGAGAAAAAAAATTTCGGGTACAAAACAACTGATATCAAATAAAAAAGAAAAACTTGAATTTATGATATTTTTATAGAAAATTTAAAATTCTAAGATTCGACCCTATTTTGTGGGTATTTGCCCTTGACCCAATGGGTCACCCCTGTACCTGTAAACTATCTCGGCTCTACTATCCCACGGTACAAAAAGAATTTCATTTCCTTTTGTTTTTGTCAAAAATTTGGCTATATATAAAAAATCCGGGCTTCCATACAAAATAAAAAAAACGAGGAAAAAAATACATATAATTAGCTACCATACCCTATTGAGTCACATGGGAAAACTAATGATGACAATCGATAGAGCATAAAAAACGAGTCTATGAACATGGAGGGCACCTGGGGTCGAATGCCCTCCCTAACCCTTAGATATGGGTTCGAAAAGAAAAAAACAAATTTTCAATGGATACCCTTATTTAGAGGGTGGGGGGGGGGGGGGGGGGGGGGGAGAAAATAATAACACCAAACAGGAGCACGGCAAAAACGAGTCGCAGACCAGGGGGGGGTTGGGGGGGCTGAAACCACTCCCAGAGCCTTAAATCGCACCTCTAAGGAAACATCTCGAATGGAAAACACGATTTTTCACCCAAAGCACCCTCCCTTTGGCAATAAGGAGGGGTCAGGGTGGAAAATTAATGATGCCAATAGATAGCAAAAAAAAAGTTGGCCTATCAACATGTCAATCCCAGAGTCGTCAATGCTCTCTCCATACCTTAAATCTGGCTTCCAAATTTTACCCCCTTGCACACGTGTGGTAATACTTACACTTCATTTTTCTAACAAGAATACATCAAAATAATACATGTATGTTGAGCTTGAGCAACTCCGACAGAGTTTTCCCTTCCAACAATATAAATTCAATTCGTTGTTTCACATTCTTCATACATTATCAAATCGATGATCAAAAACGAACACTTCAGAAACAACATTGGAATCATCAGTAAGAACCATTTTCGAAATACATTGTCTTCGCTGAGATGTCCGATTTCCATTAATTATATTCAAATTCCCAGTGAACATGTGTCCCTTGTTTGAAATGCTTGAGCTGACCTTCGTTATTCAATAAAACGAATTACATTCGTAATCCCAAACTTTTCCGTACCGTTGTCCGTACTTTTGGTTTTTTTAAATATTCTTGAAAAATCGGTCACTTTAGTCGAAACTTCGACAATTTTGTATGGGAGGTACCCGTAAATAGATTCCTATTGGCTTCAAACTTTCTGAGGTTTCATTTTTTGGAGAAAAACTAAGATTCTGAAAAATTCATGTTGATCGCATTTGCAGAAGTTTGATTTTTGGTCCTCAATTTTTGTCGAAATTTTCTTGGAAAAAATCGGTAATTTTTATCAAAATTTCGTCAATTTTGTATGGGAAGTACAACGGGGTGACAACTTTTGACAGTTCCCATTTAATCCCATATCGACGCGCCACCGTTGGAAAAGGTCATATTCATACACGTCATGTCAAATTTAAAAAACTGTTACGGCCAATTTATGTTGTTCGGGAGAAATTTAATCTGAGGGGTAAAATGGATTTTCGTCAGAAGACCAAATTTTTATGATGAATAAATTTTACAATAGTGAATGCGAAAAACACTTCTGAACTTCGTACCCAGTAATAATACAGCATCCTAGCGTCACTCAAAATGATATCAGTCTTTTTGAGTGGTACATCCACGCACAGTAAATCCACGGAGCGTCACTCCATTTTAACCTCGTCTAGAGGTTTTTCATCTGATATCACTACTTTTATAAGGCAATTATTTTCGGAGAAAAATGCATTTTCACCAGTAGAATGTCTATTTTAAGGTCTTATTATTAGGAAATTGCAATTTTCTTGGTAACACATTTGCATCCAAATTTCACAAACTCTGAAGATTGCACTATCTATTTTCTACTACCATTGAAAAAGCCCATTTTCCTTTAAGTGCACAATATAAAATGCGGTAAAATATGATTCAATTTCAAAATAACCATGAAAAAAGTTAAAATGATTGTGGATTCTCATTATTTCATTGCAAAATAATAATTTCCAACAACCAAAGCTCAGAGAAATGCATTTTTTATGTATCTTCCCTACAAAAGTTCAATTTCATACATTCAATTGCAAAAATGCTGATTTATGACCAAAATAACAACAAAGTGGATATTCAAAAGTTCTTAGACTCCCATTATTTTTACGAAAAAATAGCAGTTTTCTAAGACCAAAACTCCATCAGAGGTGTATTTTACGTGTTTTCCGAACAAAAATATCATTTCCAGTGAAAATAGTGCAAGTTGAAAATTCCTCTTCAATCCCAAAAAGAAATTGACACCAGTTTAGCGCTGGTTTGCTGCTCTCACACCACACTACACACAGTATGCTGTAGTGTGAGAGCGGCAAAGCGGCAGCATACTGTGTGTAATGTGGTGTCAGAGCAGCAAACCAGCAC
>NW_022600349.1:0-4098 GCF_009176505.1 Sitodiplosis mosellana | reverse complement strand
TTGATAAATGAAGATCCACAAAAATTCTTTGAGTATGTGAGAACGTGTAATAATACCAAAAATGATTTTCCGAGTGAAATGGAATATGATGACAAAAAATTCACCGACCCATCTGAAATTGCTAACTCATTTGCGACACACTTTGGAAAAGCATACACACAACCGATTGATGGCTCCGAGGCTAATTATGATGAAAATGATCCGATATTATTCAACCGCTGTACAAACTTTCAACGCATTGATATTACTGAGGAGTTGGTTAGGGAGAAAATCAATGAATTGCCAAGCAACTTGGTGTCTGGCCCCGATGGAATACCAAATATGTTCATCAAAAACTGCATTCTCACAATGCTGAAGCCAATAACACACATACTACGAGAATCTTTGAATTCTGGCTATGTACCAAACACATGGAAGCGCTCTTATGTGCGGCCAGTACACAAAAGTGGTGCTAAATACAAAATTGAGAACTAACGTGGAGTAGCACTGCAATGCATAATACCTTAATTGTTGGACTCGATAATTGCAAATCATTTGAATTATCACATGAAGAACATCATTGATGACAGCCAACACGGTTTTGTTAAAGGGATGTCAACAATAACGAATCTGGCTGAATTTACTTCACATACATTAATCAACATGCAACATGGAAGTCAAACTGATACAATATATCTCGATCTTGCCAAGGCATTTGACTCGGTTGACGTGAACCTACTCATACACAAGCTGAAAATCATGGGACTGAATGAACAGCTGTTAAAATGGATAATTTCCTATCTAAGTGAGCGTCAACAAATAGTTAAATTGAATGAAGTCATGTCGAATCCCATTGAAGTCAAATCTGGAACAGGTCAAGGATATCCGATCGGAGCGACACTGTTTGTCCTGTTTATCATTGATTTGCCGCATTGCCTGATGAACTCCAACTTGCAGTCGTTTGCCGATGACACTCGCTTTTCAATGCAAATAAAGCGACATGATGACTGCTTGGCACTTCAGGATGACTTAAATAGAGTTGTTAATTATTTCAAACGTAGTTGCATGAACCTGAACGTCAAGAAAACGAATTACGTATCATACCACCGTGTTGAGCTGAAGTTCGACTTCAAGTACACTATTGAAGGCAAGTCGATCGAAAGAGTAAAAGTGATAAAGGATCTTGGAGTCATTTTGGATGAGAAACTAAACTTTAGCGCACACATCGAATACATAACAGCTAAAGTTAAATCTCGACTTGCGTGGATCAAGCGTTTTGGAAGAGAGTTCAATGACCCATGGACCATAAAGAAACTCTTCTTCACATTCGTATTACCTATTATTGAATACGGATCACAAATATGGAACCCACACACCAATGAGAAAATTGCTAGAATTGAATCAGTCCAAAAGCAATTTCTACTGTTCGCACTGAGAAGAATGGAATGGCCAAACAGATTCGTTTTTTACAAATGATCACTTTGGAGGAACGAAGAAAAATCGCACAAATTTGCTTCATTCACAACGTTATTTGTGGCCAAATATCATCAAAGTATATCATGGAAAAAATCAATTTTAGAACACCACGACATCGAACACGAAACACTGAATTTCTTTCACTTCCGATTAGAATATATAATTATTCAATGTTTGAACCAATCAATTTCATGTTAATGACATACAATGAATTTTACAAATATTTTGTTCCTATCACACCGCCTAATCAAACGAATGAATGTGATACTATTTCTATTCCAATTTGTGATACCTACTTAATTGATTTTAATGTTAGTACAGATACTGTCAAACAGAGAATAACCGATTATTTTAGAAGAATTAGAACTTGGAGAAACTAAAGAAGTAAATGAAAATATTATAAATATTGTAAATATGCAACCAAATATTTATACCAAATAAACCACCTCTGGCGAAGAAACGCTGTATGGTGCAGAACAATAATAGATATAGAGACTAAACGTACGGATCGTACGAATAATTTTTCTCCGTATGTTTAGTCTCCATGTCTATTCATACGAGATTCTTAAATCCATCCATATAAACGAAAAAAATGATTCTGTTTCGAAAAATGGTAGCAATAAACAAAAAAACAACAACAACAAACCAATTTGATTACTCATTTTTGGTGAATTGTGCTTGGGCTGCAAATCATGATTGGAATAAAACTGATTGATTGTACTGTCTTCAAGTGCAAATAAAACGAATTACATACGTAATCCAAACTTTACCGCTCCGCAGAAATTTAGTTTACCTCCTGCTTAATTTTTAACCAAAATTTCAATGGACCCTTTTTTCATAGCATTTTTGACCTTAAAATATAACTATTTCGACCATTTTCCATACAAAAGTGTCATTTTCAAACAAAATCTCAAGAAATGTTGATTTCGGACCAAATTTATGGGCAAGTAGGTGTTCGGTTGTTTGAAGTCCCCCATTATTTTTGCAAAAAAAAACAGTTTGTCTGGATCAAAACCCTAAAAAATGGCTTTCTGTGTGACTTTTCATATAAAAGTCTATTTTTCGGGGAAAATTTCAAGAAATGTCGATTTTGGACCAAATTTATCGGCAAGTAGGTGTTCGGTTGTTCACAGACTCCCATTATTTTTGCAAAAAAATGGCAGTTTGCCTTGATCGAAACCCCGAAAAATGCCTTTTTCGGGTACTTCCCGTACAAAAGTGTCATTTTTCAAGGTTTTTCAGGTCCTCAGTCGAAGGCTTATGGTACGAAATTGGTAGTTCAGAATAGGCTCAAAATCAATCCGAAGCTTTGTCTCGACATGCCAAAACTTTTGGCTTTTACAGATCTCAATTATTTTGCCAACTTTTTGAGATAATCGGCGAACAAAAAACGCGAACGCGAACGCGGACGACGCCATACGAACATCGCTATTTTACACATTTCCCATAGTAAACAACGTATTTTTGGAGGCAGATAGGTCTTGATCGATAGGATTTCATCCCATCTACATTGCCTAGTGTACAGATATGTGCTTTTTGAAGTTTGGCGTGACGTTATAGTGGTCCGAAAGAGGAGATGTCATGAAATTTTGGCTAGTAAAACCAATACTTTACCTAACAAACAAAGTTTGCGGTAAAGTTAATTGCTCATTCGGCAATTTCGGATTCAAAACAGTTGATCGGTCTACAATCGATTGTTTTGAACCCAAAATTGCCGAATTAGCAATTAATATCGTTCACGCAGACAGACCGAGTTGATTTTTGCACTTGAAGACAGTACATTCAATCAGTTTGATTTCAATCATGATTTGCAGCCCAAACACAATTCACCAAAAATGAGTAATCAAATTGGTTTGTTGTTGTTGTTTTTTTGTTTATTGCTACCATGTTTCGAAACAGAATCATTTTTTTCGTTTATATGGATGGATTTAAGAATTTCGTATGAATAGACATGGAGACTAAACATACGGAGAAAAATTATTTTTACGCATTCGCATTCGAATAAGTTCATTTGTTAAGAAAAATTATTCGTACGATCCGTACGTTTAGTCTCTATATCTATTCGTACGAAATTCTGAAATTCACCGTACGAATAGCCTGTGAGGCTAAACGTAAATTTTACCGTACGAATAGACCGTGCCATATAGAACTACTTCTTCTTCTTATTTTTTTTCTCGACTGAACGAGATTCGCACAAAGCAAAGGAGAAGTCACTTACAGCAACTTACTTAGCAACTCAATTTGTATGAGAAAAATATCGCACACGAGCGCTGTGGCTCTCATTGAAATGAGTTGTACTGAAAACTGAATGTGCGATTCTTAAGCCCTGGTCATAACTTTTCGAAATAACTATAGAATCCAAATCCATGGGCCATTCTGAACTCCGCGTGGTACCAGTTCAGCTCTTATGCCAAGTGAAAAAAACACGCGTCGGACAAAAACACATGCCGGCTACAGCCTAAAGGAATTGTTTGTAATTGAAGGAGAAAAAAAGTTACGATATCTCTGAACGCTGGAAGAACGTAGCTTTCTAACGCGCCATAAAGTTTTGGAATTTGTTCATAATAGCGATAAATGATGGAGTTTTTAAAATAGGTTTATTTATTTATTTATTTATTTAACACCGCCAAAAACTGGCTGAAT
>NW_022600348.1:0-2331 GCF_009176505.1 Sitodiplosis mosellana | reverse complement strand
ACGGACATTGGTGTTTGCTCTTTTGGTTGCTGGGTTGACAATTGCTCGATAATTGTTAAGCCAGCATTGTGGAAAGCACGTTGTGCTTCCACGCATCGCTCGCTCTGAGCTGTCCGCTCTTCCTCGCTCATCAGCTGAATTTCTTCACTGAATGCTGAGAACAACCCATTCAGTGTATCCAATGCTCGGTCTCGCGAATCACCAATGCTCAATTCACTGAGCATTTTTGTAATTTTTTCAATAAATTCGTCGCACATCTTTTTAACAAATATAATGAAATAGCACTAAACTGACGATGTCGACGCTTTTTGCACCAGCAGCTATGTCCGTGCGCACAACTCGAGAAAATCACTGCTCAATATTTTCACGAATAATATTGTTATTATTTATTTGTATTAATTATTATTTTCCATTAATTACTGCACTTGCTCAAGGAAGATTTTCAGATTGTTACTTTTTACGAAAAATAATCAGCACAAAAGACTTAAGTCACAAGAAAATAAGGCACTGAATTTAACTTGCTTCTGTTCACTTTCACTTTCCAAAAAAGAATGATGCATCGACAGTATGCCGGTCTAAATGAGACTTGAAGAATTTTCGGACGCGCACACTAACACTGACACGATGCTGCCACTCGTATAATGAGCTCTTGACTGAGATGCCAATACTGCTCGAGTCTCTTTCTTTCGCACGATGCTCTATTGGCGAAAACCTAAAATTCAAATTGCTGCTTTCGGACTGTATCTCAACACTTCTCGTGTGTGTGAGAACAACACGATCGCTGCCGCCCAGCAAGAAACGAGCGCGCAATGCTCGAATGGTTTATGCATGTTTGTGCCTGCACACTGAGGTCCGTTAATCCCTTTCTCGGAATGAAAAGAAAAAACAAACCAACGAAAAATGTTATGACACACAACGAGTGTTTGTTTGTTGACCATAAAAACTGTTGACATCAACACATTTTGCCTGCGTGTTTCTTACTTTCTCAGCGCTCTTGCTGAAATATGAAACATTGATTTTGTTCTCGATGTTTTTCTCCGCACAACATTGTCGTCTCTATGCCCAAAAAAAGGAAATGTTAAAATATGAATTGCTCTTTGAGCACATTCTCGTAACAACCGCTTCGTTGTTTTGTGATTTTCGACTGTTTACAATGCTCAAAACTGTTTATGCTCAATAACGAAAATAAATTTCTCAGAATCAATTTTCTTTGTTGCTCTTATCTCCAGAAGTTTCGTTCTCAACTGAAACTTCTTTCTCACGGTCTTGCTCTTCCAGTGGCAATATACATAATTTTTGAACTGGTCGGATTAATGTTTTTCTCTTCGCAGTTCGCTCTTTCGTTGTTGGTAACAAAACTACAACTGAACGTACCAAACCGTCTTTGCTACGTATTAGCTCAGAAATGCGCCCTATTTGCCAGTACGTTGGTGCTACATTGTCTTCGCACAACAACACCAATCGGCCAACTTGAAACTCATGCACTTGAGTCCATTTTTTGCGTTGCATTAAAGTTGATAAATAGTCTTTGCGCCATGTCTCCCAAAATGATTTCAACATTTGTTGTTGCTCCGATCTAATTCTTTTTAAAGAAAAGTCTGCTATTGCCGGTGCCGCTATTGGCGGTGGCAAAACAAACGGTTCACCGATTATAAAATGACCTGGACATATTACTCGCATATCCGTAGGGTCGTCGCTCATCGCATACAATGGGCGCGAATTTAGCACTGCTTCTACTTGTAATAGAAACGTAATTAAATGCTCATAGGTGTATGTTTTTGCACCAATCACTCTTTTCAAGTGGTATTTGCACGACTTGACTGCTGCCTCGTATATGCCACCTTGGTGAGGCGCGGATGGTTTCATAAAAACCCATTGTGTACGCTTTTTGTTGAGGTGCTCTACAACAGCAGGCGCATGCCAATTCACATAGGCAGCTCTGATCTCTTTATCTGCCGCTACAAAGCAGGTACCGTTGTCACTGTACAACTTGTTGCAGTGCCCACGCCTAGCAACAAAACGATCGAAACATGATATAAAGGCTGCTGCAGATGCATCCGTTACAATATCAACGTGCACAGCTCGTGTCACCATACAAACAAAAATGGCAATCCAGCATTTTCGTTTGCTGGCTCTACTTTTATAGCGCTCAGTAAGCTCAAACGGGCCTGCATAATCAACACCAGTTATCAAGAAAGGTCGATTTTGCTGCACCCGATCGGACGGCAAATCCGACATTAATTGTGCTTCGAACTTCTTTGCGAAGCGAATGCACGTGATGCACTTGTTTAAATATTTCCGAAGCTCATTTCTCAACCGAGGGATCCAATA
>NW_022600347.1:0-3528 GCF_009176505.1 Sitodiplosis mosellana | reverse complement strand
TATATGCACCAACGAATGAAACGCAGCGTGTTTGTGTTGAATTGGACAAAACGAGTCACTTGTAATGACTCTCTTTGTCGATGTCGGCTTATGAAACACACCAACATCAATATTTTGCCGATTACGTATCGATTCCAAATAAAAAAAACGATAAAATTCCATTGTTTTCTTTTTCACAGGTGAATTGAATAGATTCACACTGGCTGTTGAACACATTCAATACAGAATCAATTTCCGATTCTTTAACCACTGCGAAAATATCGTCCACATATCTGTGATAAGCCCGAGACAATTTTCCTTCGCACTTCAATTTAATTTGCAATCGCGACATAAACAACTCGGCCATAAAGGGGCTCAACGGGTTACCAATGCTTGTTCCTTTATTGGTTTTGTAAAATTTCTGTCCCAACTCAAAATAACTATGCGACGTACACATTCTCGCGGCTCCACTGTACACGATTCTTTTTCCCACTGACACATTGTTCTCAGCTAAATATTCATCAAACAAATCCAAAGTTTCATCTATCGGCACACTCAGTAACAAATTCAAGACGTCAAATGAGACATTCACTCCATCGCTTTCACAAACAACATTCTTCAGTTTTTCGACAAATTCAGAAGAGTTTTTAACCGACATACTTTCGAAGGGGCGCAAACTCTTCATTTCGCCTACCAACCAACGAGCTATTTTGCTACACGGAATGCTTGTACACTAGACTGTTCCGTTTCCGACAAAAATTAAAATTTCCAGCGGGCAAATAGCTTATTCGTTGCAGAATAGTCCAAACAACACAACCCAGGTCGAAGAATGCAAAAACCCTTGATTGGGACCATGCATGGTGTATATCGCCCCAAGCAATCGATTTCAGTCATTTTTTTATGAAATATACACTTTTTATTCGCTGCTATCGCATTTTTTACCATATTTTTTGCTTTGTGGCTGTAGTATTAACACAAATAAACAATACTCAATCGATTTCACATCGATTTTTGATCATATTTGATTATTTCTAGTGAAAAATGGGTGATTTCAGGCAAAATTTCGTCAATTCGTTGATTACAAATTCTTGTGTGCGTGTGTACGAGTGAGTCGTTTGTCGGTGTAACACAGTCAGAGCAGTCAACGCGCATTCATTCGATTAGCATTCACAAACCGAGACACAGCACCGTCTCATTTCCCCGCGCGCATCGTAACACATAGAAAAAACTCGACTTACTTCTTTCCATATGGTTCATTTTTTTCCAACTTCAGTATTTTAGATTACTCAGTCTATTTAAGGAAACATTAAATTATTTTTGTCATTCATTATTCAACTTTTTGCGAATTAAAGTTTCGAATCAATTGAGTGAAGCCGCCTGTCTTTTATTGAAAACAAAACAGCAGCTTTACCATAGTATCACTTTGTTCTATTTCCACAGTTCCTCGTGGATGTGAATGGAGACGGTAAGAAATAAGCTCCATTTCTTTATCAAGTTTCACTCTCGGTTTTTCGGTTTTTGTCATATCTCCATTTCATTCTATTTTTTCCATGAAATCGAAGAGAGCCTCTGAATAGCGTAATATTCATTTCCCTATCACTTCGACACTTCCACGCACTCTTGCGTAGAAAAGTTCATCTCACGGACATGAAACATTTTACTTTTCCGTACACAACGTGTCAAGGGAAAGTATAGGAATTGGTCCCGAAAACTTTTTTCGCAAAATTGGTTTTGATCATCATAAAAACTCATGAAACGCGTAGAAAACCACTTTTTGTGACACTCTTCCGTTCGTGTGCCGTCGTCGTCGTTGTCGTCGTCGTTGGTGTTTGTTAATACGATAACTCAAAAAATAATTTAGATAATCAAAATCTGGAAATGCCAAAAGTTTTGTATCCAAAAAACTTAGTTTAAGTTCGAAGATGAGCCATTTTCGATTTGATCCTGGGGTACTTGCCCTAAGAAAAACCTCAAAAAATTGACTCTTTTGTATGAGAGGTACCTGTAAATCGACTTCGATTGGCTTCAAACTTTCTGGGATTTCATTTTTTGGGGAAAAAATAAGATTCTGAAAGTTCGAAACCAATCGGAATAGATTTACAGGTACCTCCCATACAACATTTTTGAAATTTTGACTAAAATTACCAATTTTTGGACAATTTTGTATGAGAGGTACCCGTTAATCGATTCTGATTGGCTTCAAACTTTCTGAGGTTTTATTTTTTGGAGAAAAAATAAGATTCTGAAAGTTTCATGTTGATCGCATCTGCAGAAGTTTGATTTTTTGTCCTCAATTTTTGTCGAAATTTTCTTGGAAAAAATTGAGGGCCAAAAACCAAACTTCTGCAAATGCGATCAAGATGAAACTTTCAGAATCTTATTTTTTTCCAAAAACTGAAACCTCAGAAAGTTTAAAGCCAATGAGGATCGGTTTACGGGTACCTTCCATACAGAATTGTCGAAGTTTTAGTTAAAGTGACAGATTTTTCACTTTATCTTTATTATTATATTTCACTGCCTTTATTTCAAGAAAATTCACAAAAAATAACCAAAAGTACCTACGGACAACGCAGGCCAAGGGTACGGAAAAGTTCGGGATTACCAATGTAATTCTTTTTATTCTTTCGATTCACTTCACTGATCTACTTTATTTTTTTAACTTTCAGTAAACGAAAAAGACGAAAATGGGAATACAGCTCTGCATAGAGCTGCTGAGACTAGTAATTTTGAGCATTTATGTTCTAAAAAAAGGTTTCGTTCAATCAATTTCATTGATCAAATTTTTTTTCAGGTAATGCGAAGGAAGCACAAACACTCATCGCTGAAGAAGCCAATGTTGATATCGGAAATGAGTTGTTGGACACCTCTTCACTTAGCTGCTATTAAAGGTAATGTTGAATATTCGTCTTCGTTAAATAAGAAATTGGTTTGATTTTTTCATCGATCTGTGCCATTTTTTAGGACACAAGAATGTCGCTGAGCTTCTCATCCGTAAAGTAGCCAATGTTAATATTAGAGATGATTCAAATCAAACACCTCTTCAACGAGCTGTTCACAATCGTAATGTTGACTAAATAAGATACCGTTTGGATATTTTTCATTGATCTGTATTATTTGTTTTCAGGTCACAATGATGTCGCTAGACTTTTTATCGGTAAAGTAAAGAAAGTTAATAATTGCTGACAATGGTAATGTTGGATATTTATTTTCGATTGGTTTAATCTTTTTGATCGATGTCTATTTTTCAGGTGGCAAATAGCTGAACTAATTTAGCTGAATAATCGGATGATTTTTTTCTATGCCCATACTCGATTATCGATTAATATTCTGTCAAAAAAATACCTCCAGTTGTCCATTTACCCACTGTCACCACCAATGTAGAATACTACAGCCCATTATTACGCTTGCATCATCATAGTATCCTTGAACCCAAAACATTTATTATTTTTTGGGCCCTGAAGAAGAGTCGCAGATGAATTGAAATGTCTGCATTTATTTCAAATAAATTATCGATTAGAGCAAAGACCGAATTGGCTTTCATTTCAAAAT
>NW_022600346.1:0-3718 GCF_009176505.1 Sitodiplosis mosellana | reverse complement strand
AATGATGCAGAAGTGTTTGTTCTGAGGTCCTCTAACAAACGCCATAGGAATTTCTCTAGTGCGAGAACATGTGTTGTACGGTGAAATTATTGCCGAACGATGTGAAAAAAAATTTCTTATTTAATAATTCAAAAATGTTATAAAAAAATTTCTTTTGTTTATGATGTTTTCACTGCTGATGTGTATGAACATTCGTATATTATGATGTATAGAAAAGTAATCGGATGAGAATTTCCCTTGAGCTATTTTCTAGTAAATAGAAGTGAATAAAAAGAAAACGAAAAATAAACATATGAGTTTTTCTTTATTGTGTTTGTTCACTTCTACATACCAAGAATATTCATTCCTATTCAGAATCAGAATCAACATTGTAATTCTTTTTCTTCTTCTTCTTCTTGTTCTTCTCTATGTCACTATCTTCATTAGAATCAGAAACAGCAACGTAATTCTTCTTCTTCTTCTTTTTCTTGTCTTCATTTGAATCTGGAATTTTGCGTTTACGAGTTTGTGGTGTCGCATCTTCATCCGACGAAGAAGATGATTCATTCTCCTTCTTTTCCTTTTTCATTTCTTGTTGTTCTTTTTCAGTTTCATTCAAAATTTTCACAATCCAAGCACTTTTTGTTCAAAATGAGAATAAAAAATGAAATTAATGAAATATCATGAAGAAAAATGGATTGAATTTAATCTTGTTTCATTCAACTTTAATGTTTTGTCTCAGACAAACAACAATTTCGAAACATTATTCATCACATGAAACAATTAAAAAAATAATAAATGAAAACAGATAATTTTTATTACTTACTCAGTTTGTTTATTTTTACCACCGAAATATAAATACATGTTTTATTCACTTGAGTTTAATTCTTCTAAATCTTTACTATTCAACTGTTCTGCTAAAAATCGAGGTAGAAATAATACCTCTTTTTTCAATTCAATTAGGATACTGTTTCCTTTCTGCCCATCTTTCGCGAACTTGTTTTTGACGGAACGAAACAACTCAATTTTGTGATAACCACGGGAAAGTTTCGTAAAACCATTATATGGTTTGCTCGGTTGACTTTGTCTCTCCTTCAACTTTTTTAACGCGTTCATTTTTTCTTTGGAAAAATATTACTTCTCCACAAAACACTTGGAACACAACTGAATAACAACAATAAGATTTCGATTGCTTTTATATTCTTCTTTAGATCCTTCGGTTATTAATTTTTCATGTATATTTTATTCACATTCACATACACACTTCAATTATTCGATGTCATTTCACAATATTTAGATTAAATGTGTACAATCACTAGATCGAAGCGCTGCATTGAAAAAATGATGATTGATTTACTTCATAGGATCACTTCATGAACAATGTTAATTAAAATGCAAACGAATCGAAGAAATCTTCGTGTTTTATCTTTCCTCTTTCTTCACAATGGTTGTGTGTAGCGGATGCAGAAAACAATTTAATTAATGCGCGAATCAAATCGATTTTGTAATCATTGTTTTTTTCTTCTGCATCACTTCTCTTCTCTTCTCTTTTGCACTTTTTTTCTTCTTCTCTTTATTATTCTTCATCATTAGTATCTGATTCATACCACGCACAGCAATCAAATGCTTCAAGCAGCAGCCAGATGATGGAGTCAGCTTCATCCTCCCCCCATTCACCATTTTTTAAACAATCTTCATGTGCAACTTTCAGATGAACATCAATGAAAGTGTTCATGTTTATCTGTTTCGTTTCACCTATGTACAACTTGAGCAGATTATAAATTGCAACAACTGTTATATATAGTTCTTGATAATCCCTCCAGATACTATAGTAATTTTCATATTCATGTTTCAATGCGAATGTCCACGCATTCACAAATACTTTCCGATCACAGTCAACTCCTCTTTCATTTGCTTTTTTTTTTTAAAGATCACAAAATCTTTGTAAATTGTATCTCATTTTGCTTCTGTTCACTGTTCACTACTCTACAATCAAATATCAACTGATCAATAAGAACGATTTTTGCTAGTCAACATAATCGAACGCATATACAACTACTGGTACATATGTTTTATATACATTGCGAACGTTCCTCACTATCATTTATGCGACTCAACAATACATACTATCAGGTACTCTCACTATCTCTCCTCATCTTATTCTTTTCTTTTACCTTTTCATGAAATTTAAAAATAGCGAATATAAAGATGCTTTGCGTAATTATCTAATCAATGCATCATAAGATGAACTTACATAAACCTTAGTGAAGTATATGTTAACAGAATACGTAATCTCACGTAAACATTCTTCGATAAGTAATGAGAATGAATTCAAAGCAAAGAGATATTTTGAATTTCTTCGTGTGGAATTTTTATGCATATTTTGATCCTATTCACATACTCAATTTACATAATTGATAACAATTTATTATACATCATGCATTTTCATTATCTTGCTTTTTGTTTCTTTTTCTTTTAGCAACATTTTTCATTTATCTTGCCTTCCCTTTCGTATATGTGTTGTTTGTGTTAACATTTCTTGCTCTTTTTTTTTCAGTTGAAACTGTTGCTTACTTTGCAAGTTTAACATGAACGATGTCTATTGTTTTTTCTTTATCTTTATTCGAGACTCCACTGTACATTTGAAACAAAATTTAAATAGATATCAATATATACGGATTAGAAACCGTCAGTCTGCAACTAGAAGAGTAACGATGATGAATTCAGAGCAAGAGAATATTGAAATTCCCCATGTGGAATTCCAAATTTCAAATTCAGCATTTAGTCAACGTATACGTGAATTTGACTTAGTGAATAATGGCTTCAGAGATATTGATGAATTTTTATTAAGTGCTTTCGAACTGTATAAACCTCAAATAGTTGAAGCTGTAGTTCAGTTCAATTTAATAAAGACACTTTCATATTTTATTGCTGAATTTGCGAGATCATTCCAAAGTGATGAACAAAGTGATTCGTTACTAGAGAAAAGAATGATATATATCCCGACTAAAGTTAAGGAAATAGATTCAAGCAGTGATTTAAGTGATCATTTTCGAAATGATATAATAAATTATGTAATAAAAAAAGTAGATGAGGTGATGGTTGAAGGTTCTGGATTCACATTGAGCAGAATCGATAAATTAAGTATGCAAATTTTCAAATATGAACCTTTAACTGGTGCTGGTTTGATAAAACTTCCGGAAATAATAAAAAACAAGTCATCGATTTTAAGTTTAAAAAATACATTTGATGAATGTTTTAAGTGGTCAATTTTAGCTGCATTACACTATGATGAAGTGTATGCAAAAAACAGGAAAAAAGTGAATGATGCAGCGAGTTATAAGAAATGGGCAAATGATTTGAATTTCAATGGGATTGATTTTCCAATGCGATTAAATCAAATTGAAAAATTCATGCAACAGAATGAAGGCTTAGCTGTTAATGTATACTATTTTAATTCAGAAAAAAAACGTGTTTGCCCGCTCTTTCTTGCTTTGAAACCAGTTGAATATCGATATGTACATCTACTTCTACATACAGAACCATCTACACCATGCAAACATGAAGCATGCACTTCATGTGAAGTGGATGTTCGTTCACATTTTTGTTTAATAAAAAACTTAAGTGCTTTTGCACATGAACAGATAACAAAGAATAATCGGAAACTCTCATTCACAGTGCGACACACTTTTTGGGGACAAAGATTTGATATTACCCGACGAAAGTACTCGCCGAAAAA
>NW_022600345.1:0-1890 GCF_009176505.1 Sitodiplosis mosellana | reverse complement strand
TATGTTTATCACTAGTTTGTGCACAAAAGAAAAGAATCTCATAAAATTTGTACAAAGATTGATGAAAATCGACTCGAAAATGTTTCAGTTTAGTTTATTTGATAGAATAAAAATCGAATTGGAACAAAGTTCCAGACACAGAAATATCCAAATCGGAGAATTACCACAAAAAACATTTGATATGAGTGAATAAAATGATAGAAATTAAAGTATAAATCCGTTTTGTTTTTCTTATTTCATTGCAAAGCTGAAATTCGACTGGAGAATGGTTTATTCTGTCGAAAAGAACATATGAGTTGACTAAAGTTCGAAGAATTTCTCAATCAAACAAATTGAAAGAAGAATTCGAAATCGGCCATTGAAGCATTAAAGTCGATAAAGAAACAATGCCGATTTTACGCGCATATTAAAGTGAACTTTGGTTGTGAGCTGTCAAAATGTAGTCAATTCAATTGACTTTGGAACAAACCACATTCAATGCGATGAATTGAGTCAAAGTGTTTTTCGTCATGGATGCAATGATAAAATATCATAAATTCAGGTTTACATTTCATTTTAATTCAATTCAATTTTCAATGGAATAGTTCAAATGATAGACTTCAATTTTTATGAATTTCAACGTGAATCTTTTTAATCAGCAATTCTATTAAGAAGCTTATTCAACTTCTAAACCTCTTTTGTCCATTCCAGAATTACCATGCTTTCTGTTTCCTTCATTCGCTCTTCTTGAATTCACTTCAGGCTTTCCAATTGTACTCTCAAAACTCTTTTGACACCGATTTTCCACTCTTCCTGGTGCTTTTTCGGTCATTGTTTCCCTTGGAATTGTCCGAAAAATGCAGCTCAATATTTTCCAATGTTCGATCTTTCATCTCTGATACTCTGAGAAAAGAAATTTTTGGTTATGTTAAACTTTTTGTTTTGACACTTATTTCACAACAAGAACTTGAAAACATTGTGGTGATTTTCGGTACTAAATATAGTTTTGCCGCTAGAGCACCACAAAGGTTTTTTCACTTTGTAGTGAAAAAAAAGTTAGAAATATTTTTAGTACCAGAAATCACCACAATCTTTTTGAATTCTTGTTGTGAAATAAATGTCAGAACAAAAAGTTTAACATAACCCTAAATTTCTTTTCTCAGAGTAAAAGGATCCAGTCCAAAGTTGGGGGTAAGACACGGTATCAATTTGTCCTAATTCAACTATTTTGAACGATTTTTCCATTGTTTCTTCTAATTCCATAAGTTTTTGCTAATTTTTTAGTTTTTTCTTCCACACATTTAGTATATTACCAATGCATTCCTTATGGAGATTTTTGTTTTGTTTATTTATTGTTGTTTGTAAACAAATCTGCATATCTTTTTGCATTGTCTCTGTGTATTTCTTATGGACATATACTTTGTACAGTGCAATGCGTTAATATAGACAGACTTGTTGACAAATAACGGTAAATAAACAAAACAACCTCCATAGGGAAATGTATTGGCAATGCTCGATGTATGGAACAAAAAAGTTTCAGTCTTTCTTATTTCTGCTAATTTTGCTATTTTTAAACGAAATATCACTATTTTTTTAATCGTGTCTGTCCCCTAGGTCCAAAGCAACTCACAGTACAGTACAGTAAAGCAACGAAACGATGGGCATCGATAACGTCACCTCCAAATTGTAATGTGTTTCCTTCAAGGCTTGATAGCGTTGATAACTGGACCACAAAAGTATCCCTATCGAGATCCGTGTGCTTGACAGTAGCACTTGCAGTGTAACACATAACCTCACTATACCATGTTTGAACACATTTTCATTTCACGTGCAATGAAAAAAAAAAAAAAAACATTCATTGAATATTATTTCGGTTGTGTTCTTAGGTATTAATTTGTTTCCACCGTATGA
>NW_022600344.1:0-4139 GCF_009176505.1 Sitodiplosis mosellana | reverse complement strand
GCATCAATATGAGTATCATTTGAAGTCTTGATTCAATTTTAAACAGGTGATTCTTAGGCTAATTTTTGATGAAGAATTCGAAAATGCAATCGTTTGTGGCCAAAAATGAGGTCCAGTGCCTTGATTTGGGCACTAGGGGTTTCATTCAAGGCTTGAGAAATGTGAATATTTGTGAATATTTTGGATATTTTTCTCATTGAATCATCGTCAAAATTTCGATTATATGTGAATGTTGTGAATTTTATGAATATTTTGAATAAAATTTTCAAGATGGCGACGAATTCAAGATGGCGGCTGATGAGAACGCCTGAACTGTCAAATAAAAAAGACTGAATATCTGTGAATATGAGTGGATGTTCTGAATATAGCTCTAAACACACCGGAATTCATGAATTTTTGAATGATAAATTCCCCTAGTTTGGGCAGTTGTGGTGAGATTGTGCGATTTTTTCACCCTTTTTCTTCAATATTAGCCTCCTCAATGCCAAATTTGAGCCATATAAGATATATAAGTTATATGCCAAAAGAAACTAGAGACCAGGCGCTACATTTTAGAAACACACAGCACCTGCGTTGTTGCCTTAGAAGCCGTTTAAACTGGTTGCATACTTGCAGGAGCATGATTTTTCAAACTGCTGACCTCGATTTGGGGCAGAAGAGGCCGCTCAATGTAGTTGGAATGTTCTATGCGTAAGTAGAATTTTCTACAAGGTTTCGAATATTATAGTGATTTGGGGCCAAAAGCGGGTTTCTGCCCTGTTTTTGCCCTGAAATAATGATTTTTGGTGATTTTTCGACTTTTTGAGCCTCTTTTGCCCTTCCAAAGGGGAGGGCGACTCCAAACATTGTTATTTTTTGATTCGCTGGAGTCTGGCGAGAATTTTATCAGAACACTTCACCAGTGAATGAAAGGAAGAAAATTATTCTAAGCTCCTTCCATGTTGAGCTATTTGAAAAATCATTGTTTCGTTTTCTGTTGCTTCTGAAAATTCCATTCAGTGCCCAATTAATTCTTTTGAACGTTTTCGTCCAACGAACACAATATATCAGACGTTTGTAAATTTTCTTTTGAACTTTTTTTAAAGAGTATCAATCAGTTTTAGTAAATTTAATTGCATCGACTTAAAATACTTCAACACAAGTATTTCTCATAGAAGTATTCTTAATCGTATGTGAAAATTATTCAATCATGATGATAACTGCAGTTAACATTTTTTTTCAACATACAGAAAAATCTGCAGAGGAATATGCTTGTTGTCACACACGTACCGGCCAAACGAGTTTACATATTTCTTCCTGCACGGAAACATAATAGTGGCTCATTCAGTAATTCTAATGCAACAGATGAGATATCATCTCTTATTCTATTAATATTCTCTTTAATTCGCTAGAATGCAAGAGCACAAACAATTTTGACCGAGTCTCATTTCGATTTCTCTGTGAACAGATATGTGTGAGTATGTTCGTTTGTATACTTTCCGTTTTTCCTGTATTGCAATGCAAATTTGAATTCTGCATATTGAACGCGAAACTGCAACAATTCTGCTAGTAAATTTTTTCAAAAGTCTGAAAGAGTACCAAAGTCTGACACGAAAGTTTCGTCTGACACGAAAAGACACCACTCTCAAAAGTCAAAGACCGAAAGCGATCTTGCGATCGAATACCGCTACACATTCGAACGTAGCAGCGGACACATTGACAAAATGCATCAGACTCAGAATTGCATTCAATTTTTTCACGAATATTTTCAACAAAATTATTTTTTGATCCATTTACTTTATTTTCGTATTTCTCACTACATTTTCTATAATATGCTAGTACTTTCATTTTATTATACTCTCTAACATTTTTTTCAATCGATGCGGAAAACGGTCTAATTGATTATAATAATAGTAGTTCAAGCCATGAAGTGCGTGAAAGAGCATCGATAGGATTTGGTTCGATTCAGATGGGAATGATTACAAAATATCAGTTTTTATCGCAAATATAAATGTCGATGGAACTATGATGTTCAATTATTAGAACCGAATACCATTCACATTACCTTTCTCATATGCGAATGCACGTCGATTTCTTGCATATGAATAATGTGACATGAGCCCAACTGGTACAGAAATAGACTGTGTGTGCTTTCTGACTGCTGAATGGCAAATGTATGTTCAAATACAAACAAGAACGAAAGAAATCAAAAATTGATGAATATTTTGTTAAATTTTGTTAAAATTTCTAAATTCACATAGTCATCTGACTTATTTGGGATAAAAACCTATATTTTGTAACCATTTGAAAGAGCCTCACTGTGTACTTTGCACTGGTTCGATTCAATGGCAATAGTGTGGCTCCTTTATCGCAATGATTCAAACGACTATGTTTGATTATGAATGGTTATAAAATAGTTGTCAAAACCAGCTGATTTCAGATGCATATTTAAACGCCCATACATGAACCAGATAAAATAAAAATTAAAAAGAAAACATGAACAACATAGCATAGACAACAAAGAGAAAATAAAGACGTAATAAATTTTGAAAGATCAAAATATGCCGTACCTTCGTATTGTTGAGCAAATAATTTATTCAGAACAATTTATTCTATTAAACAACTGAACGCATGAGAATATTCTTGACCTGCGAAAAAAAGTACGTTCCGAAATGCCTCATACATTCGTATAGCAATAAGAGAGACTCAAGAAAAAAGTGAGCATAAAAGTGTCCCATGATTATGGGGCACTTTTATTCTCACTTTATTCATGGGACTCTTTTATGCTGTACAAATGTATGAGGCGTTTTGGTTTTGCATTTCGTCTTGAGGCTATTTTATGGTGATCCAAAATCATGAGGCTTCTTTATGAAATTTTTTTTTCTTATCAATATTGATTTTGTGTATGGCGTACATTCAAGTTCATATTCATTTTAATGGTGGTTTTGGTTGTGATTTGGTTTTGGAAATCGCAAATTAGGCGATAAGGAGCGCGAGTTTCGATATGCCGATTATACCAATGGATT
This sequence comes from Sitodiplosis mosellana, assembly GCF_009176505.1. Classification (NCBI taxonomy): domain Eukaryota; kingdom Metazoa; phylum Arthropoda; class Insecta; order Diptera; family Cecidomyiidae; genus Sitodiplosis; species Sitodiplosis mosellana. The sequence goes on along the minus strand of NW_022600344.1, from coordinate 1,134 downwards.
GGGCACATTTAATACTGTATGAGAATCGAAAAAAAAAAATTTTACTTTTTTTTCGATTTTTGCCTGTGTTGGACCGTCTACATGGGAAGTTTGTATGGAAACCTCGGAGCGCCGCTGCTATTGCATTGGCCTCTATGGCAAAATGTACACATGGAAATATCTCGAAAACGGCTGGCTAAATCGAAAAAATGGACCATGGTGTCACTCCCTAAAGGGAGTGTTAACACCCGGCTGATTTGATGGGCTAGAATACAAATCCGGTGGAATTTTGGCTGATCCATGGATTCTCAGGATTTGACCTGATTCTACCACTTCAATTTCTTTGCGTTGTGGTAAAATTCCATACAAAACATAGGTAGAATGACTTTACAAATGCACATAAAAAAGGAAGCACTGGAACCTGGTCAAATCCTGAGAATCCATGGATCAGCCGAAATTTCACCAGATTGGTATTCTAGGCCATCAAACCAGCTGGATGTTTACACTCCCTTTGGGAGTGACATCACGGTCCGTTTTGCCGATTTACCCAGCCGTTTTCGAGATATTTCCATGCGTAAATATTTAATAATATTATATTCAATTGCATTGGCCTATATGGAAGACCATCGAGCGCCGAAAACTTATGCTGTTTTGCTCACGCTTATGTGCAATTTTCACCCGTATTGACGCGCACACACGCAAACAGGCATGTGCACGTCTAGATTTTACCATATAAACCAATGTTTTTGCAGCCGCGCCAAACCGCGCTCCGAGGTTTTCATACAAACTTCCCATGTAGACGGTCGCAACACAGGCAAAGATCAAAAAAAAGTTAATTTTTTTTTTCGATTCTCCTACAGTATACTGTATATGAATATATTCAATGCACTCTATTACAATCTATTGCACTCTAAAACCAAATCACAACCAAAACCAACATTAAAATGTGTATCAAACATTTTTGCTTGGATCAAAGTGAAACACGATTTCTATAGCCAATAGATAATTCACGATTCACTTTCAAGCGAACAGAATTTATGTTGCACTTTAAAAAGGCAAGAATATTGTGTTACGCTTATCCATAAGTGGCTCAACTTTGAAATTGATCCAGCCGTTTTCGAGATATTTCGATGTCTACATTTTTTCCCGAAAATA
>NW_022600343.1:0-1705 GCF_009176505.1 Sitodiplosis mosellana | reverse complement strand
ATGATAATTCATAAATTTCGGTAGAAAAAATGTCACAACCGATTGATAATCGCTGCTGAAAGTACTTACCAAAACTAGAATTTCTGCATCATTCGTTTTGCCAAGTTGGTTGATTGTTGAATTTTAATGAAATTATGTATTTTTTGCTCAAACTGGATTTTGAGCACTTTTTCGATATTTTGAGACGGCTATATCTCGGTAAACCGTAGAGAATATATTCTCTATTTGCTATATTTCAGTTTAAGCGGTATGGCATTTTAAAGTTGATGTTCTTAGCTAAAAAATAAGGCTAATGCTACATGCATATGTCGTCTGGTAGGATACTTATGGCTGCTCAAGTGATAATTAGTGCCAAAATAGTGTAAAAAATGAACATGTCATCACTTGGGGAGCCATAACTTTCCAACTGGACATCATAGGTGAGTCGTATTGGCCCTATTTTTTAGCTGTGAACATAAGCTTTAGTGTAGCATACATTAGAAACTGAAATATGACTGTTGTCATGACTTCATTTGGCCAAATGTCCACCAAACGCTCAAAAATCGGTTCAAAACTCGAAATTTCTCTTAAAATGAGTGATTTTTTCCACTAAACTAGCTTAAAAACGAGTTTACGTTATCCACAGAAACATTTTAATGAAAATTCAAATAAAAAATATGGAAATATTGCATGTAATAGGCCAAAATTCACAATAAATTGACCATTTTTGGTACCAAAGAGTGATTTTGAGCCAAAAAGGTAGATAGAACATGATTTTTCTGGGTTAGTATGTTGAGCAAAGTTGTCTAGTTATACGTTGGCTATAAAATTGCTGAAGATAATGGCCATAAAATTGGATACGCTGCGAGTTATGGTTGAAAAATGATAAAAAATGGGCATTTTTGCGATTTTGAGGCCCTAGATGTCTTTTTTCGGGGTAAGTTTTTTTTGCATTTTTTTTCCATTCAATACCTACAACTTTGCTGAAGATACAAAAGCAATATTCCTTACGGTTTACCGAGATATAGCCGTCTCAAAATATCGAAAAAGTGCTCAAAATCCAGTTTGAGCAAAAAATACATAATTTCATTAAAATTCACCAATGAACCAACTTGGCAAAACGAATGATGCAGAAATTCCAGTTTTGGTAAGTACTTTCAGCAGCGATTGTCAAAAGTGAGTCCCTCCATTATGTGTTGCACTGTGTTGGTGATTACGAATGGAATAACATTAGTCAAATCTACTATTTTTATAGGCAAGAAATACGGAATTTCCCGCTTATTCGGAATGGAATGCCGACGACAGTGTCGATTAGTTACAATGCTTTGTTTTTTTGTTGCTTCATTCAGAGAAAGAATATTCATTAGAAGATGTGGTATTGCGAGCGGGTTTGAACATTTGTTGTTTTCCAATAGTATATTCAAATTGCGATCGATTTGAGAACTATGACTTGTGTTTACAAAGCTGCACGAGTCGTTCTTTTGACACGAGTCGATTTCAAAGAGCCACGAGTCGATAGAGCGACAAATTCTGAATTGATATCATGACCTAAGATACTGAACTAGTTTTGCGTACTTAAACCATTCCAATGCGCGTAGAAAACATCTTTTGCAAACAAAGCATTGTAACTGGCATTCCATTCCGAATGAGCGGGAAATACCATATTTCTTGTTCGCCTGGAAACAATTTAGTGATATAGTAAAAATATTTTTCCTCTGAATGAAGG
>NW_022600342.1:0-3347 GCF_009176505.1 Sitodiplosis mosellana | reverse complement strand
TGAGTAATTATTGTATGAGTTATGAATATGAGCAGTTATCACCTCATACATATAATCCATTGTAAGTGTGAAAATATTTCAGACAAGCATTTTTCATTATTTAAAAGGAAACATTTACTCCAATTGCGTTACCGACACAGCTGAAAATGATTTCACTAAATAAACTTAAGAGAACACACGACGTCGAGGCGCGCTTCGCGCGCAAAAAAAAATTTTTTGTAAATAAATAAAATGCCGTACAAAAGTAGTGATATCAGAAGAAAAACCTCTTGACGAGGTTAAAAATGAGTGACGCTCCTGCATAGATTTGCTTCTACAAAAAGACTGATATCATTTTAAGTGCACTAAAAAAAAGTCCATAATATGACGCTGGGGATGCTAATATTTATGAAAACGATGTTTCAAAGTGTATTTCGCATTCACTATTGTTAAAATTTATTCACAATAAGGAAAAATATCGCGTCACGACTTTTACAAGGCACAATACTTAAAAAGTAAGTACAAAAGTCGTGACGCGACATATTTTTCCTTATTGTGAATAAATTTTAACAATAGTGAATGCGAAATACACTTTGAAACATCGTTTTCATAAATATTAGCATCCCCAGCATCACTTAAAATGATATCAGTCTTTTTGTAGAAGCAAATCTATGCAGGAGAGTCACTCATTTTTAACCTCGTCAAGAGGTTTTTCTTCTGATTATTTATACAAATATTTTTTGCAGATATTTTGCAGATATTTTTTCGCTTTAACGAATGCATACTGTTCCAGAAGCGGGTTTTGGTGCATCTTCAGGATCGTTCAGAACTGCTCCCGATTCTGGAAGTGGGTTTTGGTGGATCTTCAGGATGGACCAGACTGGGTTTGACAATGCCGTAGCCTATCCTGAGGATCCACTTCCAGAACCGAGAGCAGTACTAAACGATCCTGAGGATCCACCAAAACCCACTTCCAGCATTTTTGAATCGGTAATGACGTCAGCACATTAAACGTTTATAGTCGATATTAAACGATAAAATTCAATATATACAGATTTTTTCAATTTTTTACGGATGTCATTAAAATTGGGCGATAAAAACAGATTTTGTCAATGAAAAATCCGTAGTTATCCCCTATCATATCATTTGCATTCTTTCTCTTCACCTATTCTTCGTTTAATGTTCGGCTGACTTACTGTGTCCTGCTTTGTCTGTATGTATATTACTCGATCTCTTTCTTTCTTCCCAACACACTCCGTTCTTGCGATGTGCTTGCAATAGTATTGAAAAGAGAGATGCTATTAAACGCACACCGCAAGATCGGCCTGTATTACGAAGAGAGAAAGAGATCGAGTAATATACATACAAACAAAGCAGTACACAGTAAGTCAGCATCACATCACACGAAGAAAAGGCGAAGAGAAAGAATGCAAATAATATGCTACCGCATGAGTTATGAATACGATAGAAAGAGAATACAGTAGTTCCCATTTTTGCACGCTGTCAATTGTATCGACGAATGTCGAACATCAATGATAGACGCGATAATTTGAAATTGTATTTTTAATAACTATTTTACATTAAAGAATACCAATAAATCGGAATCTCGGAACATTTGTTCCGATTTATCATTCCGATTGGTTTTGATTCCGATAAATCGGAATCATTTTCCCGCTAAATTCTGTCTGAGTACCTGTCAAACCGAACTCAATTCGTTAAGTATGGGAGCAGCGAGTCGAATGAATTCAACGTATCATCTGGCGTACCACAGGGTAGTCATCTCGGACCCACACTATTCCTGTTGTTCATCAACGACATAGTGGACGAAATGGACGACGTGTTCATTTCCTTGTTCGCCAATGACGTGAAAATTGGCAAGATCATCAACTCAAGCATGAATGCTGCAGTGCTACAACAGGCCATCGATAAGCCAAAAGCTTGGTGTGATGTTAACAATTTGCACCTAAATCTCGACAAATGTGCCGTCCTTACAATCACCACAAAGAGGAAGGACATTATCGATACAAAGTACAAATATAGTGATTTCACCTTCAAGCCCCCTTGAACATCATCCTGAGCAACTGGTGAAACAGAAGAAACCGTCCGCGAAACCAAAAGGCCAGAAGAGCGTTTCCACCAGCCAGCAAAAAATCACACCGGCTCTGGCTAAATCCCAACCAAATTGGTAACCCTCACAAATTGATCGGCCGAAACCAAAAACGGGGCTGCAAGGCCGTAGTCAGCTTCCAAAGTCTGAGGGCGCTCAATGAAAAAATATTGGTGCTTGCAAAAAATAGTTTAGAAGAATGAAAGAAGCAAATATATAGTGTCTTTTACCTTAAAGCTGATTTTTTGAAATATTTCTGGAAACAATTGGACGAAAATGAATCCTACAATTCAGGATATTTTGAGAATATCGGTTATTTGTTTAAAACAAACTAATCATTTGAACGTTGAGCATTTGAACGTTTAAAATAGCGTAATTTTGCGGTTTTTTTCAGAAAACTTTCGAATAATATCATCCATTTTCACGGAACTTAATCTATTTTTCTCGAAAGCCAAAATTGATAAGTCACAAAGACGGTGAGTTGTCATTGACATTCGTTTCATTATATCAATTCTTGCAAATGCAGAGAATGCGCATTCGTTCACTGAAGTGCTGCTACCAAAGGTTTCACAAGCCTCGAAAATACTATAAGTTTGAGGGAACACACTCCTAACTGGGAACAAAATGTTCAAATTGCTGTTTTCTGCATTTTCTGGTTTTTCTTTTTCTTTCATCAAAAATTTCGAGACCACATCCAATTCTGCGTCGCTTGGTTATATCAATCCAATCTTTTCCAACGGTTCCAGCGCTTTTCTATCGATATTTGAATTCACTTCACTTATTTCTGCTAGTGCGTATAATATATCGCTGTTGTGGTGAAAACGCCTTTCGATTTCGTTACAAATACTGTCAATTATTTCAAAATAGACAGGCTTCAAGCTATGTCTCGAATCCTCACCGAGAGTTTCCATAACAACTGAGTTGGTAAGACGTGATGAGCGTTGGCGAATTCGTTGTGGCCTTGGTGCATGTGCAATTGTTTCCATTGTTCCTTCTGCTATTATTATTATTATTATTCTGCACCATACAGCGTTCCTTCGCCAGAGGTGGTTTATTTAGCATAAATAAATCTTGTTATATTTACAATATTTGCAATGGGATAATTTATTCTATTTGACTTTACTCTCTCCAAATTCTGTTTCTCTTAAAATAGTCAGCCACTCTCTGTTTTACAGTATTTGTACTTGTGTTAAAATCAATTAAATAAGTATCACAATTGAATGCCTGAGAATAAATGTAATTTCTGTAGTATTCGCAGAGC
>NW_022600341.1:0-3306 GCF_009176505.1 Sitodiplosis mosellana | reverse complement strand
CAATAGAATTCCGCTCAAACTTTCCAAAATTCAGTTTATTCTCTTATATTTTCTAAGTGTAATGATTAAAAAATAGGGTAGAAATTCAAAAATGCTTCTTCAAAATGCTTTCAACTAAACTTAAATACGAATAAATCAACAAATGTTGACGGAACCGCTCGTTTTTGCTTCTGCTCTCGATGGTGATTGAAAATGCAATATTGCTATTTGACTGCGCGTGAACACAAGAGACTGTTGTGGAAAAGACCGCAACGCGACATCGGTGTGCTCTGAAACTTTCTCTCGGTTGCAAACAATTTCCGCACAAACCCAGTGTGTGTACCCGGTCGCGTCGTTCGACAATTCCCAATGCTTTGAACGCATGACACTTGAACATCGGATGCGAATGCGCCTTACAATTGTGGCATTCGATCGGCCGGTGAATTTTTTGCACTACGCCCCTTACCGCTCTTCGATTTGGACTTTGGTCCCGTTGATATGGACTTTGAACCACACTTCGTTTGCGCGCCAAATTCTGCCGCAAATCTTCTCTCTCTTTTTCTTCGCTTCGTCGTGCCATGACGACTCGATATGCTACCGCTCGCAATTTATCAGTTTTTTCGTCCGAAGTGTCCTCTGAATTGGAATCTGCTTCGACGATTTGCACTTTTTTCTTTCGTTCTGATGTTTTTCAATTGCATCTTTCGCTTCCAATACTCTCAATCGTTGGCGAATTTTCAAATTGACTTTCTTGTAAATTTCTTCCACTGAAGCAAACTTGTCATCTTCTTTCTTGAATATATCTTTCGGCGCAAAACGAATCAATTGGTTGTGCTCTTTGATGAACATGACGTATGCATCTTTCAGCAGCTCTTGATTCTCTTCGAGTTCTTCTGTCGATGATTTCCCAAATTCATCGGACTGCACAAATGATTTGATCCGATTAATACTGTTAATGTGTGTCTGGCGCGTATTTTCTTCTGGTTCAATCGACATTCTGCTCTAGTCACTTTGTACCGCACACAGGTATATCAATAATAATTTCAAAAATTGATCCGCTCTAAATGCTCAATGTGCGCTGAAATTTCGATGATTTATAATTTTTTCGGTCGAAATCCGGCTTTTATCCGCTCAATTTTTGTATTAAATTCGATTGAATCGCACAATTTTACTTTTTTCACACCGCGTGTCAGTGATTTTTTTTTCTTTGCAATGTGCACACACGTCAAACTGTTCTTTTTTCAGCTCAATTCTTCCGCTCAAAATGATTTTTCTCGCACTTACATCCTATGTTATTCGACTTGAATCACATTTTTTTTTTTCGTAATTCTGCACGAAATAAATTTTTTCCGCTCAATACCGCTCATTAATTTAGGCAAAAATGCCGTAAATTCCGCTCAAAAATGTCCGCTCAAAATGTCTGCTCTGTGTTCGTGTTACAGTCGAAGGACCATGTTTACGGCTGCAACAATGGTAGAGAAAGTGAAATAAAACACGTCTGGTTTAGTTGGAATGTAGACTGTATATAAGAGCATTTTATTCCGCGCGCACACACTATCGCTAGGTGTGACACGCAGCACCTGAAGTTGGTCACAATTACAATCATTTATAAGCCGCACGTTCGGGCTAAAAGCCCAACTGTAACCCGCGCCATCTAGCGAGATAAAACTACTTGTCTAATTTAGACAGCTAATAATTGTATGACTGCGATCAAGAGACAATATTTTTATATTTTAATGTTGAAGTATTGAAATATTCGTTGAACTATGTTTTTATAAGGATTTATTCAGGAAAATACAAAAATATTAGCTGATACATTTAGGAAGTTGTCTCAATGACTTCTGATGACAAACTACCAAGATTTTACTAATTCTTAAACGTACAAGCTTGAATATTCCTTCGATATTTTCCCACTCAATAATAGTTGTAACCAATTAAATGAAATATTATTGACACGATCGCTTAATAAACGAAGAAAAATGACACGCAGCACTCTAGGCGAGGGACACTCAAAACAGTCACCGTACATATATTGAGCGGGCACTATCGATGCGTTCATTTGTGTGAGTGCGATTGTGTAAACGACAATGTTCGTGTTCAATATGTGTACGATGACAGCTTCGAGCATTCCACGCGTAGAGGCGTCTTATGTCAAATCTTTTCCATGTATTTGTATACGAAGAAAGCGACCTTGTTATTGACCTTGTTATTATTTTTGGGTTGGACTATTGAAGAAAATAGTTTCAACTAAATATATAAGAAAAGAATGCGTTTGCGAAGATGCATAAAATGCAAAACACATTAATACTTCTCAACATCTCGACAAGGAAATTTGGCAATAAAATAAAGGTCGAAATGGTATATCTTTGTTATTGTCGACGACGTCATATACGCAAATGTGCTCAAATTTGTGTATGTGCACAAAAAGAAATAAGAAAGCATAGGTAGCAATAGAATGCAGTGCCGATATTGCTACACCAGCATTCATCCGAAAAAAATCGATTTCGGACATTTGCCATGAAAATGTACCGAAAACCAATTTTTCCGAAAATGTCTACAATTATTGCTCGGCCACAAGACAAGATTTTTGCAAACTGAAAACGCCATTCGTCAGCACTATTCGAGCACTATTTTTTGACGTATAATTTTGGTAGAAAAAATCAATATTTCACATACCTCCCATACAACAGTACTGAAAAATCGACTTTTTTCAACTTTCGACGAATAGTGCTAGCGTCTCCAAACAGCACTATTCATGGGTAAAGCTGTCAACGGACACGGACAGTTTCGGACAAATGCTGTCCGTTTGTCCGAGATAAAATTTTCGGACGGACAAAATTTGTCCGTCCGAAATTTTCATTTTTTTCGGACGGACAAAATCAGTCCGTCCGAACTTTTCGGACGGACGGACAACCTTCTGTCCGTTGACAGCTTTATTCATGGGACCAATTGCAATCGACAGCACTATTTTTTAGATATTCTGGTTTACCAGCACTATTTCCGGGCGGTGCTGATGACATGTACCTTAATTTTCCGGAATTTAAACCTTAATTTGAACTAAAATTGTAATAATTTTTAGCAATTTTTTTTTACTTTTTGAAACTCTCCCATCTCTCCAAGGTGAGGAGCAGCCCCGAAAAGGACGTCGTGTAATTTTTTAGAGTTATTTGAATGAATTATCTGAAAAAATCATGCCCCCCTGACCAGTTTTTCTGCAATAAATATGCCAATCGATATTTTGATATGCGATTTTTCGAAAAATTTCAGAAATACCCGTCCAGGGGGCAGCACCAAAATCGTGAGGGGTGCCATTTGGCAGCACTAAAA
>NW_022600340.1:0-6345 GCF_009176505.1 Sitodiplosis mosellana | reverse complement strand
TCGTATAGCAACAAAAGAGACTCAAGAAAAAAGTGAGCATAAAAGTGTCCCATGATTATGGGGCACTTTTATTCTCACTTTATTCATGGGACTCTTTTATGCAATACAAATGTATGAGGCGTTTTAGTTGTGCATTTTGACTTGAGGCTTTTTTATGATAATTTTGATAAAAAGGAATGCGAATTTCGATGTGGCGATAGCACCAATGGATTGGGCACAATAAATACTGTATCAAAATCGAAAAAAAAATTAAACTTTTTTTTTCGATTTACGGCTGTTTTGCGACCGTCGACATGGGAAGTTGGTATGAAAACCTCGGAGCGCCGCTGGTATTGCATTGGCTTCTATGGCCAAATGTACACATGGAAATATCTCGAAAACGGCTGGGTTAATCGGCAAAACGGACCGTGATGTCACTCCCGAAGGGAGTGTAAACACCCGGCTGGTTTGACGGCCTGGAATACAAATCCGGTGGAATTTGGGCTGATCCATGGAATCTCAGGATTTGACCTGATTGATAGCACTTCAATTTCTTTCATAACAAAACAAAACATAGGTAGAATGTGTTTACAGATGCACATAAAAAAGGAAGCACTGGAATCTGGCCAAATCCTGAGAATCCATGGATCAGCCCAAATTCCACCGGATTTGTATTCTAGGCCATCAAACCAGCCAGGTGTCTACACTCCCTATAGGGAGTGACATCACGGTCCGTTTTGCCGATTAACCCAGCCGTTTTCGAGATATTTCCATGTGCAAAAATTTAATAATATTATATTCAATTGCATTGGCCTATATGGAAAAAAAACTCGAGCGTCGAAAACTTATGCTATTTCGCTCACACTTATGTGCAATTTTTAAGTGTATTATATTCGGTTGTTCGACGAACAACACAGTTGCTTGCTGATCTGATGCTGAAAATTAACGCGCAATAGACATTGCACACACAAACGAGATTGTGCATGTTCTGGCAACGTCACTTTGCAACCGATTATGAATGAGTGTAAATTTTTCATTACGTTCATTCATAATCGCTTAAAAAGCAATGTTGTGTCTACCACATTTAAAACTTGAATCTTTTTAGATCTTTTCAAATCTGTAGGAATCTCAAATCTCGAGCAAATTCAAATACTTTTGAATCTCTATGAATCCTTATGAATCTTCTCAAATCAAAATGGCTGACTTGTCAAAAAGGTCAAACAAATCAGTAAGATTTTTACAAATCTTTTCAAATCCCTTCAAATCTCAATGAATCTTCACGAATCTGAACACCTCTACACAAAATCAATTAAGTATTTTGAAAAACGAACGTATCTCAGATCTTGTGTCTATCCCCTAGCAAGACGATTACAGTCAGTGTACAATTTAGCAAGCAATTTTGTACGTCTTGAAACCTAGGAGCAATCACTGTCTGCTGTATTTTGCTTTAATAAATTTGCAATGTTTCACAACTTCACAAAATGCAAAATTAACTAAAAGTAAATTTTTTAAAGAAATTACAATTTTGCCAATAAAGGAAAAAGCCTCAATTTTCATTTAATTTGATGAGTTACTTTTGCATTTTGAGGAGTTGTGTTACATATTTATTTATATATTTCGGATGGAGCACGGTGTGAAAATGATAATTTCATGAAAATATGCAGTGCACAGAAAAAAAAACTAACTTATTCGACGGCTCTTGATTTATAGAATTTTTTATTTTAAGGTGGATTTCTGATTTTGAACATGTGTCTACCCCTCAACTTAAAACAGTAGATAAGTTTTGCTGATCCATGCACTTTTTGGCCTAAGCAAAAATCGCGTCTTATGTCTATAAATTTAAATTCAGTCCACTGAATTCAGTTGTGATATTCACATTTACGATTTAAAAATGAAGACAATTAAATCGTTGATTTTCATTTTTGTAAATCTAGTTTGTGTGACCAGGAATGCATGGACGCAGCCGCAAGAACCTGGTAATAATTGTAACATTTTGATGATTAAAAGTGTAAATTTTCGACTGAATATTTGTGTGTATGATTGTTAAACTCCCACAATATTAAAATGAATGACATACAAATTGATATTTGTTTCATTTGTTTTGTCTCTCGTTTCTTCATCAAAAATCAGTTTGGAATCAGGCCGCGCTAGCGTCCTATCTAAATACATTATAATGAATAAGTAAAAACTTATACATATGCATTTCGCTATGAATGCGTTTCATGTTATATAACACATATAAGCGAATACAACACACGAGACACGTCGTAAGCGACGCGCGCGTGCACACTCATAGCTGCCGTTCGTGCCTCGTGTGTTTTATATGCTTCTCTGTCTGGTTCCGTGTGAATGAAAGAGACAAACACTGTGCGCGAGAATCGATACATGAACAAACGCGCATGACAGCGAATATGCACGCAAGCAACAGCTGCTGTCGAATAGATCTGTTCACCAGCAGCAGATATATATTGTTCACCAGCAGCAGTTTCAATGCTCTGAGCATAAGTGATGTCAAAGTGTGTACAAAGAGTGAACCAATAGTGCGTTTAATGCTAGTTGCTAAAGTGTCTCTGTTGATGTTGATCGCTGGCGTTTATAGTGGTAGTTTGGAATATTTGGAGATGAATGAAACATTTGCCACACGAGATGCACATCAGGTCAGTGGCAATATTGGCTACTTGCACAACAAACCAATTATTGTCACCAAACTGATGCGATCGAATCAGAGTGCTGGCAGCGACGATAGACATGACCAAGCCAATCATCAAATCAGGGCATTTTTTAAGGATTTTTTACTACTACCAGGTTTTTGAATTTTTTCTTAAACACAAAAATCCTTAGCAAATTTTAATAATTTTCCCACTTTTCAAAAATGGGTTCAAGGAAACCGGATTTCGAAAGTCCATTCTATCTAGTGTAAAACCGATTTTTTCGCCAAAATTCCCTAGCAAATTCAAATATTTATTCAAATATTTTCACTGCCAGAATTCTTGATAACTACTGCCAATTTGGATTTTCTACTACCAGTTTCTGGTACAACTACCACCTAAAAAATGCCCTGCATCAAATAATTGACGGCGTTTATTTGGCCTATTTTCACAATGAAACCAATTGCACCAACGATGATCACTATTTGAAATTGCCAACAATTGAAGCGAATGGTGATTGTACGATCAACAATCATACATTTCAAGACATTTCAATGACGAGGCATTTTGTTTGTTTGTTTGTGCTTTTTTGTTTTCAGGTGAATGATCGCTATGTGCCAGAATCGGCGAAGTGTGCCAGGATCGGCGTTTTCATACTACTTAAATTTGTTTGGAATTGATGTTGAATTCTTGATCCGTTGTTCCACTGCGCGATATCTTGATCTTGAATTTGTTCAAAATGTATTCCCAATACTTGGCAGAGATGATGGCATTTGTTGATATCAGTTGAATATATATTTATGCAAGATCGATAGATCCAACATCCTCGGCCCCTATAAAAATTACTACTTCCACAGTTGCTTTCTGTTCGACTTTGTTATCATCGTGGTTATCATTTGGAGAATGTTTACGCATTTGTGTGTAGATGTAATCAATATGGACTGTATTAAAAGAAGAAACGATGTTTTATTAATGTTTGAATATCAGATTATTGTGTGCACTGTGCATACCAATTGAAAATAAATTAATAAGATGTGTAATTGTTGAATGCGTCGTTTCGATGGAAAAATTCATCATCCATCCATAAAACCAGCAATAGATTGGTCCTATCATCAAATGTGCATAACATCGGTACGTGCATAATTTAACAAATGATGGACTTAAGGGAAACCCAAAATGTTACACATATTGTCACTATTGAATTGAAAAATTCGAATTAATTTTTCACATGGAATTTTTTTTAGAGGGTACTTACCAAATATTAATATCCAAAATAACATTGTTATGAACAATGAAAAATACGCTGTAAAACCAATCAATCTACATAAATCATGTTCATATTGTAGAAAATTATCTGTTACGAAATGGATATTGAACGGGACGAACGGAAACATGATATGTGAAATCGATAGCAATCTTGGGATGTTATTGATATAATATGCACCCATTCTACTGATCTTGAGTTTTTGGTCTTGATTTGTCTGCAAATTTGAAGGTATAAAAATGAGAATATAAATTCTTAAAAGATTTTCTTCCTTTCCATGGAAAATAATTGAAAAAGAAAATGCTGATCCATTTATTTACTCACTCCACGTATTGTATAAAAAAACAACACCAAATGAACTACCAAATTTACTATTGTAGCTACAGCTATTGGGCTTGTATGGAATAAATGTAAAAACGTAGTAATGGTCCAGGGTATAGGTAGTGGTGGCATTAGAATAATCATGGAAAATGTAGCTGATGTTACCCACATTATCAATATTATAACGTGGAAAATAGTTTTGGTGTCGAAATCTTTCAATCCCATTTTTAAACTTATTGTGACGATAACTAAAAACGGAAACATTTGAACATTATTACACTATTCAACAGCAAAAAACACATCAAGAGGTGGAGACTCTTTTTCATGGTTTTTGGGGCCGCTGAATCCGAATTTGGCCTTGGTTTGGCTCTAACAGCTCTAGTTTTCGAGATATAGCACAAGTGCGATTTTAGCATATTCAAGGTACTGCGATCTCAAAAATCAACTATTTTTGTAATAATATTCTACAATGTAATAGTAGACTCTGATAGACCTCAAAACCTTTCATTTAAGCTCCTATTTATCTCAATATCTCAATCCTGTCCAAAGTTACAGCACTTCTTGTGGAAAGTTCAGTCCAAAAACAAGACGTTTGGTCCACTTTTTTGTGCTTTAAGCCACTAGAAATACAGCATATCGTTATGTTTGGTATAGTTTCTGGCTTGAATGTTGTAGAGGAAGACTACACCAAGATTTTTAAGTGCTAGATGGTCAAAATATGTGCACTGGTTCGGAGGGAATTCGCAATCAAATGTAATGAGCAAGTTGCAAGTTCAAGGAAATTTAATATCATACAAATACACCTATGATATTCCAATCAGCATGAAACTTTGAGAATCTCATTTTTTTTTTAGTAAATAATTGAATTCTAGCAATTTCAAGCCAATCGGAATACAAATACGAGTACCTACCATACAAATATATCAATTTTTGGTCGATATTAACAGAACATTTGTATGGGAGGTACTCTTGAATTGGTTCCGATCAGCCTAAAACTTTTCGCAATTCTGTCTTTTGTTGAAAAAATAAAATTTTGAAAATTTCTTTTCATTTTGACCATCTAGCACTTAAAACCTTTGTATAGTCTTCCTCTACAACATTCACGCCAGAAACTATACCAAACATAACGATATGCTGTATTTCTAGTGGCTCAAAGCGCTGAAAAGTGGACCAAACGTCTTGTTTTTGGACTGAACTTTTCACAAAAAGTGCTGTAACTTTGGACAGAATTGAGATATTGAGATAAATAGGAGCTTAAATGAAAGGTTCTGAGATCCTTTATTACATTACATTGTAGAATATTATTACAAAAATAGTCGATTTTCGCGACCGCAGTACCTTGAATATGTCAAAATCGCACTTGAGCTATATCTAAAAAACTAGAGCTGCTAGAGCCAAACCAAGGCCAAATTCGGATTCAGCGGCCCCAAAAGCCATGAAAAAGAGTCTCCTCCTCTTGGGGGAATTTTTTTTCGAAATTTGTTGAGTAGTGTTATTGATGTAAAATTCACTTCATTCACTTTATTTACATACCTGTGACTATTTTAAATGCAAACCATATTGTTCCGAAAGGTGTATGCAAAGCCTCATATTCCGGTAGCTGCAAAAGAGAAATATATTCAAACTTTTATTCTATACAAAACGCAAGGTTTTTATTACCAAAATTTCGTAAATAAACACAGATATCACAGGAAACAGTGAAATGACGCCAAACTGAAAAGTATGTTGACTTTTCAGCAAAATCAAAATATTTTCCGTTGTAAATTCCATTTTTTTCCACAAAATGATGAGAATCTTTGTTTACATATCAAATTATGCTGAAAATAGGATAATAAATCGCCAGTGTCACATCCTTTTCCACCAAATATCTCAAACAGTAATTATACCGTAACGATATTCTCAGCGCAAAATGAATCAAAAATAACTTTTAATTACATTTCTATTAGAAGAAAAGTTGATAATTAAAAATAGACATAAAAATAAATTGTGTAAATACTTATGAGGACATTTCAAGGAATAAATTATTTGTATGTGTAGTAAATTGATACTTGGGAACGATTGTGTTTTGTGGTGTATAACCAAACATGTGTTTTAAGATTGCTGAGCATCTCAGCATTTCGTAAGGCACGGATA
>NW_022600339.1:0-4190 GCF_009176505.1 Sitodiplosis mosellana | reverse complement strand
CCCGATTTCCCACAGTAGCGCTTTTCCGAGAATTTTCCAACCAAAAAATGCATGTGTGCTGTGCATAGTAATATTTTGGTGCGTGGGGTAACTTTTCTAAGACTTGTGGTAACTATAGTCGTCACCAATAGATAGCACAAACCTACCACATTTTATTTCTGTGTGCATATCAAGTTTACATGCTAACTCAAAATCAAATCGGGAAAATTAAAAGTAAATTCGGCAATTCGACGAATTACCGAACGTTTTTTGTGTTTTCGGCAAAATGTCGAACTATCAACAATGTTTGAAAAATGTTGGTAAAATGGCATTGGTAATTTTGAATTCACTGGAAAACCCGTATGTATTGTTTGTCAATTAAACAACAAATGAGCGAGCGAGAGGAGGAACCACAAATCTATTGACTAGATCGAGAGGAGAGTATGTGAAAAAATTCTAATATATTTTGAAAGAGGAGAGTATGATTTCTGTTGATTCTATCTGCGTTAAAAGGAAGTATGTTGGCATCCCGTCTAGCCTCCGCGGTTTTTCACGGTTTCCGCGGAACTGATAAAAGATAACAACATGGTGTCTTCGGCAAAGTTGTAGTACTTGAGGTTTTCTTTAACATTGCTGACGTCTATCTCTTATCTCTTATCAGTTGCGCGCAAATCGCGCACATAAAAAAGCAAATTTTATATAGAACTTTTTTTTTCTTATCATTTTTCGCGCTTTTCGCGGAGCTGATAAGAGATAAGAGATAACTGACTTCAGCAATGTTATAGAAGACCTCGAGTGCTACAACTTTGCCGAAAACACCAAGTTGTTATCTCTTATCAGTTCCGCGGAAACCGTGGAAAACCGCGAGGACCCGCCAAAAATGAACATACTCGCCTTTAACCATTTTTGAGTCGAAAGAAACTTACTCTTCTCTTTCACAACAAAGTCAGATGAACTAACTCTCCTCTCGATCTAGTCAATAGAAATATCACCAAAAACTCAATTCGAAAAAAAAACTTTCACTTGTGTGCATATTAAACGTCAAAATGTATACATTTTTTGCTGTTGATTTTTTTTATCTCCCTCCATGCCATGGTCGAAATTCACTCACATCGGATTCCATTTTCACAGGAATTCAACACTGCCATTGATGCAATTCACATGATAAATTATCTGAATTTATCAAAATATCCGATCGAACAAATGCAGAAAGACCAATTTGGAGTAAACGAAAAATGTAAACAGAGACGAAATGTTATCACGAAATTCGGGCTAGTTTCGATGTTTGACAAGACCGTAACACAACTGAGCGAATCGCTGTGTGCAAATTACTTGTTATTCATTCGGGCAAGTGTATTGGCAATGCTTTATAATGTTAAATGAGTCCAGATTTTGTAATGACAGTTCGTTTCTGTTTACATTTTTCGTTTACTCCAAATTGGTCTTTCTGCATTTGTTCGATCGAATATTTTGATAAATTCAGATAATTTATCGTGTGAATTGCATCAATGGCAGTGTTAAATTGCAATTGAGTGTGTTTCGCCACTCATTGAATGCTCCGCATCAGTAAGCATATGGCCTTAAGAGTAATGAAGAGTCGCTTGGAATTCTTTGAAATAAAGAAAGTTTTTTTTTCGAATTGAGTTTTTGGTGATATTTGTGGTTCCTTCTCTCGCTCGCTCATTTGTCGTTTAATTGACAAACAATACATACGGTTTTTCCAGTGAATTCAAAATTACCAACATTTTTCAAACATTGTTGATAGTTCGACATTTTGCCGAAAACACAAAAAACGTTCGGTAATTCGTCGAATTGCCGAATTTACTTTTAATTTTCCTGATTTGATTTTGAGTTAGCATGTAAACTTGATATGTGATTCTAATAATCAAGAATTTTATTGTTATGAGTGGTAATGAGTGCCTAAAGTGGATAAAATTTAGTTTGAACAATTTGATGATCGTTAACATCAATATTGGTGATTGGTGTTTTTAGTTTCTCACCACTGCGGGAGTACTCGCCGCTGCCAAGCAATTTTTTTGACGTCGCCCTCCTGTATTTCTCAAAATGTTCGAAATCCTCTCACTGAAAAGGGAATTAGTACGATTGACATACACCAATGGTAATTTGTCAAATTACCACCATTACTATTGGCGAAAGTAGTTACTATATTGCATGTATTGTATCTGCTCTGCTGTGCAATATTACTATGTATTGGTTGGAAAACTCTCAGAAAAGCGCTACTGTGGGAAATCGGGGAAAATTCAGACCAGTCTCAATCGATCGGGCGGAAAATTTCATGTGAGGTAGCGACCCGAAGGGTCAGAGCAGATACAATACATGCAAAATTACTACTTTCGCCAATAGTAATGAAGGTAATTTGATAAATTAAAATAGAACTTGGAAAGACTGAAGAAAGTAAGAATACATTGTAAATATTGTAAATATGCAACCAAATATTTATACCAAAATAACCACCTCTGGCGAAGAAACGCTGTGTATGGTGCAGAATAATAATGATTTACAACTAAATATGTGGGAATTTTGCTAAAAAAATTCGGTATTTTGAGCAAAAACATTTTTATCCATAAGATAAAATTATCTCAAAGAACATAAATAGACCGTTAGTGTACTGTACAATACAGTTTAAGGTACACCTGTACAATTTAAGATACAACAAAAGATATTTCAGTTTTACATAAATTTTGGTTCTAAAAAAAGCCTATTAATGAATAAGCAAATGACCAAACTTAAGAAAAATTAAATAATTCGACATGTGAGGCTGTGAGAATGAAAATGGCAATACAGGAATAAACATTCTGAAACGCATCAAGAAAAAAAATTCGCAAAAATGAATCATGAGTTCAGAATATGCAAAAGTGAAACATGAATTTACATGGGCAGCATAAGAGGTTCATGGTTCACTTTTGCGTATTCAGAACTCATGATTCACTTTTGCGAATTTTTTTTTCTTGATGCGCTTCAGAATGTTCATTCCAGTATTGCCATTTTCATTCTCACAGCCTCATGTCTTCTTTGTTTCTTCATAGAATGAAACTGTTGCAAATTGCTATAGAGGAGCGCCATAAGGTGCTCATAAACGCTGGCGCAAATCAAAATATTCTAGCTCCCGATGGAAGTCACACCACGAATAATGGCACAATCGGTCCCATTCCATGTCTCAGTACAAGCGTTAAATCACCGTGGGAACGCGCAACTACACCAAATAACGTGCCCTATTATATTGAGTATGTTCTGAAGCTTATTTCATATAAATTCCATGAGAACTTATTTCGATCATAGTTTTACTTAAATAAAAACAAATGCATAATAATTATTGTTACAGTCATGAACGCGAAACGACTCACTGGGACCATCCTGAAATGATTGAATTGATGAAGTCATTAGCCGATTTGAATGAAGTTAGATTCTCAGGTAATACAATACATTAAAACTGAATTTGGGACTGTTGACTCATTGATTAAATTTTTGGTTTCAGCCTATAGAACTGCATTGAAGCTACGATCAGTTCAAAAGCGACTGGGTGGGTATTCAAATAAATGTGTCTGATGAAGTAAACAGGGCGCGGCAATGAAAAAAGAACATTTTGTCTTGTGTTTCACAGTTCGTACATTAAATTAGAAATTTGTTCTGTCTCATCTATGCGTTATATCGCAATGGTTCCTAGAGCAATCATTTGTGCACAAATGAACGGGTGAGATTGAAAACAAGACATATTCTGGGAATATATATGAATGGTACAAAAACGAATGATTTTTCTAAAGTGTAACATTGGCAGAGAATTTTTCATAGTGAAACACCGCGCGTTACATTTCAATAAAATTTGTTTTCCATGATTCACTTTGAAAAACGTTTGCGGCGATGTTTCGTTTCGAAATATTCTTGTGTTGGTGTGCATTTAATTGATTTTCTTCGCATGTTTTGTTTCAATATATTTTTTATTTGATGTTACAGTTCGATAAATTGTCGCAATTAGATAATATTATTAAATTTTTGCATATGGAAATATCTCGAAAACGACTGGGTAAAACGGCAAAATGGACCGTGATGTCACTCCCGAAAGGAGTGTGTTTACACTGGCCAGGTGTTTACCTGGCTGGTTTGATGGCCTAGGATACAAATCCGGTGAAATTTGGGCTGATCCATGGATTCTCATTCATTTCTCGTATTACAAGCTGTTGTGTTACGAACAA
>NW_022600338.1:0-3712 GCF_009176505.1 Sitodiplosis mosellana | reverse complement strand
TTGGATTAAGTGGGCCCAAAAACATTGGAAATAAGTTCCTTTTTCTGGAATCCGGTATCGAATGCAGAAACTCAAAAACGCAGAAAAAAAAATTGCAGAAAGAAAAAATGCAGAAAACCAAAAACGCAGAAAAATTAAAAAAATACGATTTTTTCGAGAATTTGTTGACCACAATAGATTTCGTCCGACGCGTATTTTTTTAATCTGGCACATCAGCCAAATAAGTGCCAGGCGATAATTTAGGCCGCCCTGAGTTCATAATGGGCCATGGTTTTGGGTAAAGGTGCTTCTGCCGGGAGTAATTGACTAAAGGCGTTCTCACATTTCAGGAAGAACGAATTTCTTGATGAAACTTAGGTTTTACACCAGTACTCCGGTAATTATTGGTTTTTTACCTATCTATTCAAGAAGTTATTTGTTCAGACGATCACGCAGAAGCGATTCTGTACTCTCAAAGCTACAATATGTTTCTGTTAGAATTAGTAGGCATTGAAAAATGAATTATAAAATAAAGTGTCAATAAAAGTTCAGTTCTTTAAAATCAATCAAAACTAACAGACTCATTATTTCTACATTGGTTATGGGCCTTTTGGTAGAGAAATAAAATAAAGAATTCCAAAAATTTTTCCAAAAACAAAGGAAAGAAATTTTCAAAAATCTAAAAAAAAAACAACAATTCCGTACAAAAATGGAAAAACTAATTAAAATCGAAAAACTTAATAACACAAATTACTTTACGTGGAAGACAAAAATTGAACTGCTACTACTAAAAGACGAAATCTGGGATGTATTAACTGAAGATCCACCAACGA
Organism: Sitodiplosis mosellana; assembly: GCF_009176505.1. Classification (NCBI taxonomy): domain Eukaryota; kingdom Metazoa; phylum Arthropoda; class Insecta; order Diptera; family Cecidomyiidae; genus Sitodiplosis; species Sitodiplosis mosellana. The sequence goes on along the minus strand of NW_022600338.1, from coordinate 2,900 downwards.
CTCCAGGTGCACTACGAAAATGGAGAAAACGTGACAACAAGGCAAGATCAACTATTGGTTTAACCAGGATTGGTTTATTTGGAGGTCTGGGATACTTTGAAAAACATTCACGAAAAGGGAATCTTAACAAATCGCATTTCTTTGTACAAGAAAATCGCTTTGCAAAAGATGAAAGAGACAGATAAAATCGAAGATCACCTTAACAATCTGACAGAGTTATTTCAAAAATTATCTGATCTTGGAGATGAGGCAACCGAACAATGGAAGATAGGGATGGTATTCGCCAGCTTACCATCTAGCTACTCAACATTGGTGACCGCTTTAGAAGCTAGGTCAGAAGAGGAACTTTGTTGGAGTTTAGTGTATAGTAAACTCCTAGACGAATATGAAAGGCAAAAAGAAAATGAAGAAAATGATTGGAAAAGAAAAGATGAACAAGTTATGCAAATTAACTCATCAGAGAACCTACATTGCCACTTCTACAAGAAGAAAAATCATAAGATAAATGACTGTTTAAAACTTAAGCGCTACAAGGAGTTTCAAAAATTCACAGAAATGAATGAAAAAGCTAAAAAAGAATCAAAAATCAACAAAATCACTGAAGAAGAAGAAGATGAAGAATTAATTCTTACAATACAACATGAAAATCCAAGTGAGCCAAACGAAAACATTCATGACAACAAAAGCAATGTATCGGTGAAAACAAATTTGTCAAAAGTTGTTCAAACGTTCACAGAAATTAATTCTGTGAAAATTGAAAAAATAGACAACATTACAAATAACATCAATCGTCTGAATAACTTATTTGAGAAACTTGAAACATTAGATGTTATTCTCAGTGACATAGATAAATCAGCATTATTGTTGAATAGTCTACCAAAGATTTTTGCTGAAACCATACTTAAAATCGAAGCTAAAGGAGATAATCTAGTATGGAGCGAGATGAAGCAAGAAGTGCTAAAAGGAGCAAGAAAACTGAGGAAAAAGCAGACATTCAACAATGGGAAATCAGAGATTATCAAAATAAAATGCAGCGAGTTAGAGAATGGGTCAACTCAAATCCACCAGCAAAGACACCAAATCAGAGAATGCATAACGAAAGTGAAGAAGAAGAAATCCAAGAAACAAGGTGCAAAATAAGGAAATCAACAAATTGGAGAAACGCAAAATTATCAGCATTCATATCAAATCGAAACAATGGTCAGAGAGAATTCAAGCTGGAATTCATAAAACAAGAAAATTCATCGAATTAATATCAAGTTTTAAACAAAAAATCAGAAACATCGCTTTGCCACCAAATGTTAGAATTAGTAGGCATTGAAAAATGAATTATAAAATAAAGTGTCAAAAAAAGTTCAGTTCTTTAAAATCAATCAAAACTAACAGACTCATTATTTCTACAGTTTCAGAAAATGGGTTGAAATGGGTAGATTCTAGTTGCTGGCGAGCCGATATTAAGTTGGTGGATTCAGTGAAAAAAATTTTTTTTTGTCAGTGGTGTTAGAAAAGTGGTTGAAAACGGCCTCTTACGATGTTTTTGTCTTGGACAACTAACATTTTTTCTCAAAAAAAAAATGGGTCCCTGAACACTTGAACACTGGTTTTCTTACAAATTTGGTCTCAAATCGAAATTTCTTCATAAAACTATCGATCAATTGAAAGTTTGATACAAAATCACATTTTTGGCATAGAAATCCCTCCCATTTTTTGAGAAAAAACGTTAGTTGTCCAAGACAAAAACTTCGTAAGAGGCCGTTTCCGACCACTTTTCTAACACTACTGACAAAAAAAAAAATTCCACTGAATCCACCAACTTAATATCGGCTCGCCAGCATCTAGAATCTGACATTCATGTGTTGAACCGTACATTTCAAAAGTTGTAAATGTTACTACAGTAACTAATTTTGACCATTTTCCACGAAATTTACCCATTTCAACCCATTTTCTGAAACATTTTGTAGCTTTGAGAGTACAGAATCGCTTCTGCGTGATCGTCTGAACAAATAACTTCTTGAATAGATAAGTAAAAAACCAATAATTACCGGAGTACTGGTGTAAAACCTAAGTTTCATCAAGAAATTCGTTCTTCCTGAAATGTGAGAACGCCTATAGTCATTAACTCCCGGCAGAAGCACCTTTACCCAAAACCATGGCCCATTATGAACTCAGGGCGGCCTAAATTATCGCCTGGCACTTATTTGGCTGATTTGCCAGATTAAAAAAAACACGCGTCGGACGAAATCTATTGTGGTCAACAAATTCTCGAAAAAATCGTATTTTTTTCAATTTTTCTGCGTTTTTGGTTTTCTGCATTTTTTTCTTTCTGCAAAATTTTTATCTGCATTTTTTCTTTCTGCGTTTTTGGGTTTCTGTAATTTTTTTTTCTGCATTCCATTCGGATACCCTTTTTCTGTGGTTGTCTTTTGCTGTTGCATAGTGTAATCATGTTCAAACATTCAATGAAGTTCAATAACAAAATTCCTTTGATAGGCACGTGTAGCTGATACAATTGTAAAATGATAGCAAAAAATGGAATACGTTCGAAAACAGTTTTAATTCATATGTAACTGGTTCGTAATTTGGTAAATTTTGGCTGTTGCTAATTGTATTAATACACATTACACACTCCTTATTCTTTGTGAACATTTTTGTTCTCCAGCCTGATGATGCTCCTAATGAAAGCGAAACGTCGCACAATAAACGAATAATCATTTTCGAAAACGGCTTTAGCCCAACACACCACTTCTGTGTTTGTTCAGATGGAATGAAAAAACAACAGCTATACGTGTGCGCCAAAGGAATTTAGTGTATGTAATGTTGGAGTGCGCACTGATGATATGAATTTACTTTAACGGTACTTTTTTGTTCAATTCGTGATGAAGGGTCATCATGTACATATA
>NW_022600337.1:0-1361 GCF_009176505.1 Sitodiplosis mosellana | reverse complement strand
ATGAGTACATTGAAAGAACTTAAAACTAATTCAATAAATCCACAACATTCTCCCCCTCATTGAAGCGGTCAGGAACTGGGCGATTCAATTCAGTCGAATTGTCCAAGATTGGAAGTACTCCCAAACGATGTATCGGCCTCTTTAGAACAGATCCATGACATAGAACGTCCACAATGCGAATCAATCCATTTTTTGCTGGATATACTGCAGTTATCTTACCAATTGGCCACCGGCTGGGTGGTACATTGTCGTCGGAAATGACAACAATTTGTCCGATTCGAACGTTGGGCTCTTCTTTAGCCCATTTTTGCCTTGCTTGTAGTTGATCGAGATATTCCTTAGACCAACCCTTCCAAAAGTCCGAGTAGAGACGATGCAGATATTGATATTGATCCAATCTTTTCATGGGTATGTGAGAAAGATCGGGTCTTGGCAACGAATTTATGGCTTGAAAATTGAAGAAATGAGATGGCGTGATTACTTCGCAATCATCGCTATTCGGTGAAACCGACCACAACGGTCTGGAATTAAGACAACATTCGATTTGCTTTAAAACGTGATCGAATCTTCTGGCGGTCAACTTTGTGTCTTTCATGACGCGCTTCAAATGATATTTCATCATTCCAACTGCCCTTTCCCAAATGCCAGCCATATGACTAGCTCGTGCCGGCGTATGTTTGACGGTGATGCGGTTGTTCGAAAGCAGTCGAGTTAATTCGTTCGTTTGGGACAACATTTGATCATGCAAAATACGAATTTCCTTTTCAGCGCCGGTGTAATTAGTAGCGTTATCAGCCCACAATTCAGTTGGAATTCCACGACGTGCAATGAAATTTTCCAAAGCCATGATGAATTCGGCCGATGAAAGATCACAGGCAAGCTCGAGGTGAATGGCTTTCGTTGTTAAGCAGATAAACAAAACAACGTATCCTTTTGCGATGGGAGCATTGCGACGTTCACTAGTTTTAATCTCAAAATATCCAGCGTAGTCGGTGCCCACGAATGTGAATGGTCGGGCTTGTTGTGTTCTGAATGATGGCAATTCGGCCATTTGCTGTGTGAGCAATTTCTTCTTCGTGCGATAACATACCATGCATTTGTTGATGAGTTTTTTCGTCTGGTTGCGTGCGTGTATTATCCAGAAGCGGTCGCGTAAAGCACGCAAAGTCAATTGCACTCCACCGTGTAATACTTGTTTTTGGTGTACGTCTTGAATGATGAGTCGAGTCAAAGGTGAATCGGCTGGCAAAATGATGGATATTTTTTGTTCAAGCATTTCGGCGTTACCAACACGGCCGTTCATTCTTAGAAAACCATTGTCATCCATAAATGGTGTCAGTTTGATGAGTTTGCTGTTTTTT
>NW_022600336.1:0-9855 GCF_009176505.1 Sitodiplosis mosellana | reverse complement strand
GGAGCCGCCAAATGTACAAATGATTAGTTCTATTGATTATGTTTGCCCATATCTTGAGCATACACCTCGTATAAGAACCAAATTTTCTTGTGGCGCCATCTAGATGGCTTGCGGGGCGCAATGTATTTTAAATTGTTAGCTAAGTTTTTTCAGCTTAGTACAGAACCATTTTTGGCAAAGATACAAAAGCATGCTCGAGGTATGTGTTTGCCTAATACTTAAATTCATGTAAATTAATAATATTCACCTATTTGGACAAACACAGTGGTATTACTGAGTAATAACACCGGTAATAACGTTGTACCTTCAGTCTTATCCAAAGAAATCAAAATTGTATTTACTTCCTATGTATTTCAAATGTAAAAAATCCGAACGGTCGAACATAGCATATTATCCGAACGAACGAACGAACGAACAACACTTTTTTTTCTTAATCAACGAACGAGCAAAAATTTTTTTTTCTATTTCACGAACGAACGAACAAAATAATTTTTTTTCAATTGTCCGAACGAACGAACGAACAAAACAGATTTTTTTTATGTTGACGAACGGTCGAACAAGTGTTCGGATGTGTTCGACGGCCAACACTAATCTCAGGCCATGAATATTGGTATACTGAGATCATTTTCGTGGGATTTTGAGTTTGTGCTGACCTTGTGCAAAGTCTCAGAGTTTGTGCTATCACTGTTGAAAATTCGAAGAAAAAATGGAACATTTGTATGAAGGAATGTTCTTATATATAAGAAGTATTGATGTATTTCATTTTGTTTCGAAAAATATAAAATATTTCTGTGTCGTATGCATAGCTACAAAAAGTTTCACTATTTTTTCAATATAATTTATGGGTTTTCGTTGCAAAATAAAGTAATAATTGTTGGCGCCCAAAGTAATAAATTGTGGAATAATGAATCTGGTGTCTAACCTTTTTCAAGAACCCAACGAATATTTTCTTCGCATCATTCCAATTGTCTCACTTCTTGCTCTAGTGTATCTCCGTTACACTATTCTCAATCCATTATTCGAACTGGAGGTCATATGAACGTAGATTGTAGGAATGGCACCAGAGAGAATAATTGGATTGGCTCAAGAATTCTCTTTCGACAAACACTTTTTGGAAACGAATTCAAAGACGGTGACATAAATATAATGTTCTTTCTTTGCCTTCACGGCACAACACCTTCACCAACGGATTGATAGTGGGCTCGTGTTGGAATCTGGTGATTTCTACGAAGATGTACGGATTTTACAAATAAAATACAAAAGTGTCAAAGTCAAAGTCAGTGAGAGCAACATGCGAATATTTAAATTGGCAAAACTAATAATTTCAACAAGGAAATGAACACGTCGTCCATTTAGTCCACTATGTCGTTGATGAACAGCAGGAATGGAGTGGTTCTGAGATGACTATCTTGTGGTACGCCAGATGATACGTTGAATCCGTTAGACTCGCTGCTCCCAAACTTAACGAATTGCGTTCGGTTCGACAGGTATGATTCGATCCAAGCAAGAAGATTGTCTGGCACGTTGAACGATGTGAGTTTCAGAATCAAGCGCTTGGGGGTAACTCTGTCAAACGTTTTACTGAAGTCCGTATAGAGAACGTCCACTTGCGCATCGGAATTTTTGCCTCTCTGGGCATAGTAGGTAGATTCGGTGAGATTAGATGCAGTGGATCTGGACTTCATAAAGCCGTGTTGCTTTTTGGTGATTTTGTCCTGTACCAGTGACAGAAGTCTGACGTTCACCAAATGCTCAAAGAACTTTGCCACAGTTTGGAGCAATACAACGGTAGTTCTCTATTTTCGATCTTGCCCCCTTTTTGAAAATAGGTGACACACTCGAGCGTTTCCATTTGTTAGGGAAATGGCCAGTTGACAAAGATTCGTTGAAAATCTTGGTGAGTGGAGCCGCCAAATGACTCGCACAATTTTTTAGTATCAATGGATGCATACCATCGCGACCCGTGCCTTTCTTGGTGTTCACAGCTTGTAGCTCTTCAAGCACAAAATTGATATTGAGCTGAAAATCCTCAGTTTGCTGTGACTCATCGGAAGGCGATTGTTGAACGCCTTGAGTCGTTGAGTTATCGTAGTTGCTACTGAAGAAATTTGCAAACATGTTCGCCTGTTCACTTTCGTTTGCCGTGAGCACATCACCAAGTTGCATGACTTTTGGTTTGTTGTCAGTACTCTTCTTCGAATTTACATATTGCCAAAATCTCGATGCATCATGCTTGAGCGAGGATTTCATTTTGTCCACGTAATCGTTGTACAGTTCCGTGTTGAGTTTGATGAAGTGCCATTGTCTTAGATGAAGTGCCATTGTCTTAAAATGCATCCGTATCCATGTTTGTGGGCATATAAAAACAGTTCATACAAATGTTCCATTTTTTTCTCAAATTTTCAACTTTATGAAGTCAATGCTCACATCCAGTGATAGCACAAACTCTGAGACTTTGCACAAGGTCAGCAAAAACTCAAAATCCCACGAAAATGATCTCAGTACACCAAGATGCATGGCCTGAGATGGAGTCGCCGAACAATTTTTTTCAAATTTGACAAAATTTCATTTTCAGTGAGTTAGTGATCGCGTGTAGTTGCAGCACAAACTCTGGAAACTTGCACACAACCAGCACTAACTCCCCAGATTCCGAATCCGGAATTAGTTTTTCATTTTTCGAACTGGGGGGGGGGGGGCAGCCACATGTACCTCATATTAGGGTGTTTTTTTTTTCGCACTTTTTCGAAATTCACATGTGATGATGCATTTTCTTACGAGGTTCTCAAAGTTTGGAGCTTGGGTCCAAGGAAAATCGACCAAATCATACACCCAAAAAACCCACTTCTGGTATTTCTATCACCATGAAACTTTCAGAATCTTATTTTTTCACTAAAAAATGAAATCCCTGAAAGTTTCAGGCAGATCGGAGCATCAATAGGGGTAGCTCCGAGGGGCAAATCACTCTTAGGTATTACTTTTACATAAATGGTATTACTTGGTATTACTTTCCGTACAAATCAAAAGTAATACCAGGTGTATTACTTCTATTGATCAGTATTACTTGGTATTACTTGGATATTACTTTTTTTCGGTATTACTTTTTTCATAGAAATATCAAAAGTAATACCAGAGGTATTACTAGAAATAACTGAGGTATTACTTTTCTATTTAGTATTACTTTTGAGTGATTTCCCCCTTGGGTAGCTCCCATACAAATATTCGCCTTTTCATCATAAATTCGGCTAAAAAAGGCAATTTTTGTATGGGAGCTACCCTTAAATCCAACACAGTGAAGCGCAATGGTAAAAAATTCAGCAAATCCAAAACCGTTCAGAGTTCAGTTTGAATTGCTTTTGTCCCTATTGGAAGATCACTGACTTGAATCATGAATGACGTTTATCTGACAAATGCCATTTCCAACATTTGAGTAAACCTTATGACGAAATCATTTACTTATACTTCCAAACTATACCGTATTAGCATGATTTGCCGTTAGAGCATGCATTGCTGAATATTTTCCATTTACAGCGCACTTTGTTGCCTTAAATCATTCCCGATCGGCTTCAAACTTATTGAAAATTCATACTTTAGTGAAAAATGAAGATCCTGAAAGTTTCATGACGATCGTACATGCACAAGTGTGATTTTTGGTCGTCATACTACTGTGATCAAATATGACCGGGAATTTCAAATTTAAATCGCGCGGGTAAATCGAATATGTCAAATCTTTTTTTTCTTAGGTTGGTACACTTGTTTCTGACATCTATGCAAAATTTCACGTCATTTTGTTCATTAGTATTAAACTTACAGCCGTTCTTGTGAACATCAAAAAGTGAATTTTTCGATTTTTTCAATGTCTGAATTTATTGAGCAAAGAAGTTGCATTAAATTTTGTGTGCGGAATGAAATTCCTGCTGCGGAAACGTTGCGGATGTTGGAGAAGGCCTTTGGCGACCATGCTCTATCGAAAACAAGAACATTTGAGTGGCAAAAAAAGTTCAGAGAGGGACGAGAAAGCGTTGAAGACGAACCACATCAAAGACGACCAAAAACATCAACTGACGAAAATGTTAATAAGGAATATTATTTGGCCGTTATGCGTCGTTTGCGTGAAGCTATTCGCCTCAAGAGGCCAGAATTATGGGCAGACAACTCATGGTATTTTCATCACGATAATGCACCATCTCACACTGCACATCTTGTTCAAGACTTTTTCATCAAACATTCAACTCATATCGTTCCGCAACCGGCCTATTCACCTGGTCTGGCACCGTGTGACTTCTGGCTGTTCAACAAACTCAAAAGACCGCTCCGGGGACACCTTTTTGAATGTATTGAGGAGATCAAAACCGAATCGAAGAAGGCATTGAAGGCCATTCCGGAAGACGAGTTTAATCACTGTTTTGAGGAGTGGAAAAAACGTTAGCATAGGTGCATTGCATCCGAGGGGGATTACTTTGAAGGAGATGAAATAGATTTAGAAGAATAAATAAAGATTTTTCATTTTATAAACCAATTCTCGGTCATATTTGATCACAGTAGTATTTGGATGGAATTTCCTTAAACCTTCACTTCAAACTTCACATTCAATTGCCAGTTGCCGCCAAACCAATCAACATATTCAGGCCATGCAGCTCTTAAATTCATCGTATAACCTCCTAGAATAAGATTCGGGGACAAACATGAACAAATCTGATTGATATAAGTCATTTCAACCGGCGCAAAGTCTCAGAATGTGGACAGAATGCCCATTTATGGCGTACGATATGTACTAAAAGTGGTATAATTTTGGTTAGAAGCATAATATCATGCCATGATACTACTAGGTTGATTGATAAGTCAGGTACTTTTCTATGAGAGGGAGACACTGATACAAAATCCTTATGGTTTTTGACAAGTATCATCCTTCAGAAGACAGCTGTCAAAATTGGAGCCAAATCCGACCATTAGTTCATGAGTTATAGCACTTTGAAGTAACCAACCTCCAAACATTTTTGTAAACATGGAAAAAAGTGAATTTCGTGTGTTGATTAAACACTTTTTTTTGCTTGGAAAAACCATCGCCCATACCGAAGTGGCGCTTAAAAAGTATTATCCGGACTCCGCACCATCTTATAAAATGGTCCACAAGTGGTTTACTGTATTTAAGTGTGGTCGCACGAGCACCGAAGACGCAGCTCGCCCAGGGTCGTCCAAATGAGGTTACTACCCCAGAAATGATAGACAAAATACATGATCTGGTGTTAAAACATCCGAAATTGAAAGTGCGTGAGATAGTTGAGACTGTAAACGTCTCATATGAACGGGTGCTTAAGATATTGCATGAACATTTGCATATGAATAAGCTATGCGCATGATGGGTGCCGCGTTTGCTGACAATTCAACTAAAACGCATTCGTGTAACCACTTCTCAAGCCAATTTGGCCTATTTTAACCGCAACCGGAGTGAGTTTTTGCGTCGATCAGTGACGATGGATGGAACTTGGATCCATCACTACACTCCGGAGTCCAGTCAACAGGCTAGAGAGTGGACGGAACACGGTTCACCGCCGCCAATGAGGCCAAAAACGTAACAATGGGCGGGAAAGGTAATGGCCAGTGTGTTTTGGGATGCGCACGGAATAATCTTCATCGACTACCTCCAAAAAGGTATATTATGCTGCATTGTTGGATCGATTGGTGGTCGGAATCGCATCGAAACGGCCCCATATGAAGAAGAAAAAATCCTCTTTTTGGACGATAATGCATCGTCGCACACAACGATGGTTGCAATGGCTAAAAAGCACGAGTTAGGCCTCGAATTGCTTCCGCACCTGCCGTATTCTCCTGACCTGGCCCCTAGTGATTACTACCTGTTCCCAAACCTCAAAAGATGGCTTTGTGGAAGGCGTTTTTATAACAATGGAGAAGTCGAGTTCGAAACAGATAGCTATTTTGGGACATTGGACAAATCGTACTATTTAGCAGGCATCCAAAAGTTGGAAGATCGTTGGGCTTGCTGTATCGAGCTAAAATGAGCCTATATTGAGAAATAAAATGAAAGAACATTTAAACTGAGTCCACTGCGAACAAAGTCTCTCTTACGCTAACAGCAATTCGTACACGAACGAGTCAGTGCGACAGTTGGCGTGAGCGAGACAAAGTTTAACAGCAAACAATTTGGTTATATCGGTTTAAATGTTCTTTTGCGAAAAAATGTGTTTTTATTCAAAAAGTACCCGCTTTTTCAATCCACCTAGTAAAAGCTTAAATGAAAGGTATTGAGGTCCTCTTTAGGAAAGATTAAGATAGAATGAACGATAGACAGGACCGAAATAACCACGCGCTAGTGAAGTTCTTGTTTTTTCGGAGTTGTGGCTTTTTCGGAATCTCGGCCCGTTCGGAATTTTTGATTTTCGGAGTTTTGGCCATGGAAACTAGGGGTCAGCGAGAACTTGTTTTTACTGCTCTGAAAACCTGAACGTGCCTTAATAGTCACTACTGAATCTGTCACTGAATAGCACCTCAAATGTGGTTTTCACAGCAAAAATAATTTCGTCATAGCATTCCGAATCGAATAATTCAGTATTTCACCACATTCAGTATATTTATCGTCATTCAGAGGTGCACATTTTTTTCGGAAAAAATGGAAAACACGTTAAATAAAGCAGAATTGGCCGCCGAACTGGGCAAGCACGGTATTGAATTTGGAAGAAGCGCAACAGTGGCTGATTTGCGGGCACTATATGCCGAACACATTGGCAACAAATCAACCGTTCAGAGCGAAAATCCCGAAAAAACAGACGACGCATTGAATTCAGATGACGGCAAACAAGAGCTTACTGCGACTAAAACAAGCGCAAGTGAAATGAAAAAGAAAGAAGAAGAAGAAGCGGAACAGCGACGATTGGACGAAGCATTGATGCGCATTCCGAAAACAGAAACCGCTATTCAGTTGCATCAAATTCAGATGGAAGAAGAATTATTGGATGCGCAGTTACGTTTGATGGAAAAGAAGAAACGATTGCTTGAATTGGAATCGAGCGTGCTCACACCGATTGCTCAACATTTTTTGAAACCAAACTACAAAGATGTGAAGCATTTGGTACCGTTGTTCAGTGGCTCCGATGATTACGATGCGCACAAATGGCTTGATGATTTTGAACGGGCGTGCGACACAGTGAATGCTTATGACGTCACAAAATTGAAATTCTTCCGCCAATCGATGAAAAGTGATTCAGAGGCCGAATTGTTCTTGTGTACCGATAGTTCAGCCACATATTCCGAAATTCGTGCGAATTTTTCGGCACACTTTGGCCACGTTTATTCCGTCAGTGAAGTTATCGACCGATTGAGGAAAACGACATTCCACTCATCGAAAACAACGATCATGGGCTACATTCTGAAAATGCAAGAGATTGCATCTCATGCACGAATTGGCGAACAACAAACCGTTCAGTTCATCATCGAGGGTTTTCAGGATAGTTCAGCACACATTGCTATTCTGTACTTAGTCCAAACTATCGCCCAATTGAAAGAATTATCGCACCGTTATACACAACTGCGTGAATCGAGCCAAGCCAGTTCAGCTACTCCAAACAGCGCATTCCGACCGAAACCAAAGACAAGTTCTTCAGGCATCGCTTCAGCAAGCTCCGCGATACCAAAAGACAAGATTCAGTGCTATAATTGCTCCGGATATGGACACATTTCGGATAATTGCACAGCTATAAAACGACCAAAAGGTTCCTGCTTCCGATGCGGTTCAGTACAACACCAATGGAAGGATTGTCCCAAGCCGAAACCACCACCCAATGTGAATCGAATTGCTTTGATTGACGGTTCAGAACCGGGAAACGAAGATGATATTGACGAATTGAGTCGAGCTCTAGGGGAGGTGAATGCGATAAGTATTACTTTTCTAACTGAGTGTTCTGTGTAAGCGTGTAAGGATTTTCTTTCTCTTTTCGATTCCGGCAGTCCCGTTAACTTGATGCGATTCTCGACGATTCCGAAGCAATTGATACCAAATCAGACTACAACGTATTCCGGATATAAAGGATTGGGCAATTTCCGAGTTTGCACGTACGGCGTGATCTCAATTCAGATTAAATTTCGAAATGTACTGAAATTAGTTAAAATTTATGTTGTTCCGGACAATTTCATTCCGTACCCTCTTTTGTTAGGCCGCAGTTTTTTGCGTGTTTTTGGAATACAATTCGCAATGAAAAATCCAGTTAGTAATGGTATTATAAAACCAAGAGTTGAAGTACCACGTTGACTTGAATCTGGAGAGAAATAAAATCCGAATTTCAAATAAAATATTGGTGGAACTGTCAGAACGCCGTACTGTCAAAAACGTTTTTTTTCCGCTCCGTAGAAGTTACAAATGTACCAATTGCTACAATACTTTCCTTGTTATTTATTGTTTTTATTCACTTTCTCGTGATAACTTCGATTGTAGTGCTAATTTAAACGATAATTTTCAACGAATATACTGTGGTTCAACGGATTAATTGAATTTTTTCTAGAAAATTGGACTAAATTCAATTCATAACAAATAACATAACCAACAAATCGCCAAATCAACCAAACCGACTGAAATCATGTCTACTCTACGTAAATGCAATCCTGATGACTGTCCATCAAGGAATGTGAGTTCAAACTATTTAGTTCAGTGCTACAGTTGCCACAGCAAATCCCATTTGCCTTGTTATGATATTGTGCAATCAGCGAAAAATATCTTCGTCTCACAGAACATTGTGTTCATATGTGATGAGTGCTTGACGGATAAATCACCTGTTCGTAAGCATGTCAAGAGCATGATTCAAGCCACTTTGAAACCGGGTGAATTGTCCATCTCCAACACACCATCTCGGCAGTCGTCCAAAACCGCCACCAAGAAAGATAAAGATGAGGCTACAAATAAGGCACTCCAAGCCCTAACCTCACAAATTGAGAAAAACACCGAGCAATTGGCATTGTTGAAACAAAGTGTCAATGAAATGGATTCGACGGTGAAAGAGACGGCAAAAAATCATCACGATTCACAAAACGTACCGAATGCTCCGAATTTGCATCCTGCTGCTCACGATGAACAAAAAACATCAATTGATGCTGATGCTCGTCGTCGGAATTCATCTCGAGTGGTTGATGCGGCAACAAAGTTGGCCGTAAAAAATCGTCAATTGATGCCGGGCACGGTCGAATCATTGAATCATGGTCTTGGAAACGCCGTGAACTTACACGCACGCAAATAAACAAAATCGTATCGAGCGCGTTAGCTTGCCCAAAGCGATTTATGTTTCACGCCTCGAACCGACGGTTACGAAAGAAGAAATCGTAAATTTCATCAACACTCAGATTCCAGATGTTGATCCGGCTCACATCTCAGTGCGTTGCCTGGTAAAAGCAGGGCAAAATCTCGACGAATTAACTTTCATTTCATTCCGTGTTGCGTGTACCGAAGCACTATATGAAAAAATGATTTTGCCGTCATTTTGGCCACAGCACGTGTTGATTGGTCATTTTGTCGAGGAACAGAAGCCGAAGAAAGAAAGAAAACCGCTTGGCAATTTTGTTTCAAGCAAAATCAATGAGTTGGCCAACAAAAGCAGTGGAAATCCCGAGACGATGGAAATGGATGATTCAGCTACGGCCTCAAAAAACGATTTTATCGACCTGTCACATCTGTCAACGGACGGCTAACGATTGGAAAAGCAAATCGGATCTGTAACCATCATCTTATCCACCAAACCAATGAAACCAATGAAACAATCAACAATCCTGTTGGCAACAGGCAGTTGCAACGATTCCAGGTAACTCATTAAAAACTAGTATGTGTTCTCGCCGAGCGAGAAATGATTCTGCACCACC
>NW_022600335.1:0-4209 GCF_009176505.1 Sitodiplosis mosellana | reverse complement strand
CAGGAGCGTCACTCCATTTTAACCTCGTCTAGAGGTTTTTCATCTGATATCACCAATTTTGTAAGGCAATTATTCTCGGAAAAAATACACTTTTGCCAGAAATATGTCTATTTTAAGGTTATTAAGGTTTAAATTTTTCGGGTAAAACATTTGCATCTACATTTGCAAATTTCAACTTTCATTAAAAAAAAGTCCCATTTTCCCCTCATTGTAAAATGTGATAAAAGACCATTGCAAATTCTATCATAAAAATTAAAGGGCTAGCATATCCGCTAGGTATTGTTTTAGTCGGTTGATATTGAATCAAAAAAAAGGTTCTCAGTGCTTTCAGCGCATCAAACAAAACCGTTATGAATCTGACTTTTTTCAAAACAAAATAATCCAAAAATAATAATAATAAAATATTTTATAATAAAAAAAATGTAGAAAAAAGTTGTAAATTCAATTTCTCAACACACAGTTTATAAAAAATATTTTATTTGCATCAATAAAACTTAGGAAAACTACAATTATTTCACTGCAAACGATTCCCACTTGAAATTTGAAACAACAACACACTTGTCACTTGTCAATATGGCGAATGGGTGTTGTAACGGATTTTCGTTAGATGTCGCTGTTAGTTTCGAAGTTTCAAACTTCAAATGGGAATCGTTTGCAGTAGAATAATTGTTCTTTTTCTAAGTTTTATTGATGCAAATAATTTTTTTTATAAACTGTGTGTTGAGAAATTGAATTTACAATTTTATTTTACCTTTTTTTATTCGAAGATGTGTTTTTATTTAAAAAAAAAAGTCAGATTCATAACGGATTTGTTTGCGGCGATGGTAGCGATTCAAGCGGCATATGAACGCTACTAAAGCGGTCTTTTAAATTTTATGACAAATTTCATAGTTCATATTGCGAACGTATTTCAAAATATCCATTAAAAGAGTTTTGAAGTAATTTTGGACCCATTACTTCATTGAAACATATTAATTTCCAACCACCAAAGCTCTGGAAAGTGCATTTTTTATGTATCCCCCGAACAAAAGTTCAATTTCATACATTCAGATGCAAAAATGCCGATTTATGACCAAAATGACAACGAAATGGATATTCAAGTGTTCGTGGACTCCCATTATTTTCACGAAAAAATATCAGTTTTCTAAGAACAAATGTCGTCAGAGGTCTATTTCACGTGTTTTCCGAACAAAAATGTCATTTTCAGTGAAAATAGAGCAAGTTTACAAATTCATTTAGATCCGACCTATTTTTTGTCCATGAATTGGCTTCACACCGCATTTTTACCACTTTTAATCGATTGCTCGTCGAAAATTGAGCAGATATGGTCTTTCGTGAGCTTTTTTCAGCCAGTAGATGCGTATTTTTGGCAGCAATTTCGTAGAATGCGACTCTTCGTACAAATTCAGTTCATTGATGAAATACGAATTTTCTCGGATATGTGGCATATGATATTTTGTTGGTATGGTGGCCGGCTACAAACGCTCAGTTTTTGGTAAAAATTGTCGGGCTGATTTTTGAGAAATCGCCTTTGGCGTGAAATTTAAGGGGTCGATTTTTTATAAAAATCGACTTTTTTCTTTTATATCACATAAACATTGGCATGTGTGTATGGAACTTTTTGAAGGTCTTCTCAAATAATCACGAGCTGAGTTTGCCCGATGGGTGTCTGAGTTGATCTAGTGCGCGAAATAAATACTTGAAAAAATCGTATACATGCAGGCTAGTGAAGCCATAGCCAGCTCTCCTGTAATGCAAATGTCAATCTGAGGACGGGTTTCGATGTGACCCGACACCAGCTACAGCTTAGGCATATCGGCACCGGAATCTGTGGGGGTCAAAAAAGTTTCCGGACACACGAATGAACGAACGAACGGACGCACATCCAAATCAATACTTTCATAAAAAATCAAGATCAAACTGCCAATGCCCATAACTTTCTCGTTTTTGGACCAATCGGAGCACTTAGACCGGCGTTGGAAAGGTGGCAAGATGGAGCTTCTCTTGGACACCTCAGACTACCCCCTGGGTACCCCCTCTGTAAGATATGGGTATAGATTTGAAAATTTATCGAAATTTTCCAACCGGTATATTTTTGCCTAGACCACACTTTAGGCATGGGGGATATGGTGTTTCCGACTATTTGAGCCAAGACCTTTCCAACGGTACCTAACATGAAGGGGCCCAAATAGTGTCCTGAGAAAATAACATATTTACTGTATATATACTCGTGACGCAAAAACTGGCATTTTTGATATTTGGCTTGAAATGCACAGTTATTGGAGCGTCACTTGTCGGACTATCGTCCTACGTGATGTAAGGGAAGCATCATCGATAATAACCCTGGGGGGATCAGGAAATGGGTCAGTTGACATCGGGAGAAGCTCCAATCGATAGATCTCGTCAAAATACATTGAGATACAAACTGGTCTGGGGGGTATAGCCACCCCCAAGCCCGCAAATCGGGTTTATATTTTTCCCCGGGGAAAAAATTTTCATTCCGTGTTCGTCTCTAGCTCGAATTGACTCGGAAACGAATTAGTTGCGTTGAATTATTGTAATATTTTCATGTATTTCAACGCAAATTAAAAAGTTCTTACATTAGGTTAGGTACATTTTTTGAGTTCATGTCAAGCGGATTGGTTTTCATTATTTAGTACAAACACAAAACTCGTCTTTAGAACAAAAATCAAATGATGTCACACGTACTTGCAGCATAATTACGTGAATGAATGAACAAATATAATGTAATATTTTGTAATAGTTTTTGATAATCATCACTGTATTACATGCAGTAGACTAAAACAGAATATTTGCATTAAAAAAAATTAAAATTGTGTTTTGTGTGAAGACAAAACATTGATTAAATTGATGAAGTAGCACCATCTTTTGAAAGTGAAACGAAAAGTATCTGACTTTTACATTTAAGTATATGTCACACATACGGATACTTTAACATTATTTTCATTTGAATAGGACCCAACCTTCTTTTTTAAATCGTCATAACTCATGAACATATGGTCCAATTTCGACGTTCTTGGGCTTGTTGGAAAGGTTTCGACGATAGACTCAGAAAAAAAATGTTTCAAGATGAACGGGCCGCGTTCAACACCCGGTAAATGGGAGAAACTGATGATTGTACATAATTTTCAAGTGGCTATTTCTATGGAGGCGGTTGGTCGATTCTCAAGTTTGAATGCATTTTCTGGGCCTATGAGCCAGGGGCTTTATAGCGATACTTCATTCATACCAGATGACCTCTTAGAAAAAAAGTTCGAAATTGCGTGTATATATGTATAGGCGAGTTCGACTTTCAGCACCGAGGTGCTTTCGTCACTCGCGCCTGCTGTCGGCGGCTGTGATATAAAAAAAATTTCATGTTGCATTTTGAAACTAAAATATTCTGAGGGAATTTGTTCGTCGCAACGGTTCATATATATGTGATAAAGAAGTTTTCAAGAGTGAATGCGCTCCCATTCCATTTGTTCTACTGATAAATTATAACAATCATTTTATTTCTTTATATTACATGTAATATATATGTATATATATAGGTTGTTTAAAGTATGACTCTTGCTTGTGCAGATTTACTTGATATATCGATAAATAATCAGTTTCATGGAAAAAATACCAGAAACTCTGACATAATTGCAACAGATGTAAATAAGCTCCCCTGCAGACAGATTCGAGCTTAATGAATGTAATAAAAATGTTCTGCAACATGACACATATTCACCAAAAGTCTTATTAAATGTATGCCCCAGAGAGAGGGAAAAAAAGAATATGTGCTAGAAACGTATGATATTTCTGGGTTGAATCATTTTTCTCACTAAGTCGACTATGTCATATAAATTACCATGTACGTTTGGAGACTGCGGGAAACTCATCTAGATGTTAAGAATTAACACTCATGGATAGTAAATATTCATTTAGCTTATTTCATCAGCTGTGAACTGCAGGAGTCAAGGACAATGTATCACCACCCTTTTCATTTTACGTGGATTGTGCAGACACCCACACATGTATATAAGTGATTTCGAAATGGCCTAATGACACTCATGAGACAATTATATTGTACTGAACCAAATTTAACCAATTCAAATAGATCACAAATATACAATCTTGTCATTATCTAATCAAACTCTTCTCAATTGTCTCCTCTTATGTTGAATATAATTCTTCTAACTAAATGTTTCCAACATTTTCGAA
>NW_022600334.1:0-2614 GCF_009176505.1 Sitodiplosis mosellana | reverse complement strand
CAGAATCGGGAGCAGTTCTGAACGATCCTGAGGATCCGCCAAAACCCACTTCCAGCATTAAAATATCTGCAAAAATCGACCAAAATGAAAAAAATCTCAGATATCTCGCATAATCTAATATAATTGAAATTAATTTTTAGAAAATGCAAAAATCAGTAGAAATCCAATAGAATTTTTTGCGTGATATTCCCCTAGGTTGAACTTATTATAGGATAAAAATGTTTTATTTTTGATTTCAAACCGCAAATATAAATGAGTGTAATTGTCATAGATTTTACAATCTGCTAGTAAAAAAATATTTTAAAAAACACACATTAAAATTAGCTAAGAAAGAAACAGTTATTTAGTGATCAGCATATACAGAGGAGTACGTTCGTTGTACTTTATCCATTAAGAACAACTGTCATCTGGGTGCGTAGTAGCGACGTAGTTCTTCCAGTGCACCGCCCCGGAGTGAAGTAAAAATTATTTGAATAATTGAGTAGTCGGGAATAAAAATGACTAAAGTTGAACCACTTATGGATAACCGTAACACAATATTCTGGACTTTTGAAAGTGCAATATAAATTCTCTTCGCTTGAAAGTGAATCGTAAAATATCTGTGGACTATAGAAATCGTGTTTCACTTTAACCCCCTAGCATACGTGAACTTATAAGGTTGGTTCATTTAAACCTTTCTATAATGCGAATCATTGATTATGTCACAAAATAATGTATGACAGTTTTCGTTGGAGAACACTAGCGCACATTTCTTTCTCATAAAAATTTTGTGTGCGGTCAACCAGTGTCAAGTTATGACAACATTTGTACAAGAAAACGACGTTTCCATAAAAATAAATTATTTTCGTTTCGTGTCCTGTTTTTGAAACGTGATTAAATCGAATAAAATTATTTTGTTGACCTCAGGAATTTTTTTTCTGCTTATTTGGAATGTTTTTAACCAAATTCAATTCAAGTTCAATGATTTTTTACAATTGTGCAACATTTGGCCGTCAATTTGCATACTGTTCTTATAAGTACAGCCATGCAATTTGGATTTCTTTTTGTTTGATATTTTGTGTGCTTGGTTTAGTGTGGAATTTTATTTTCATTTTATTTTAACCTATTACAAATAATCCAGAAAAAATGATATTCACGAATTCCGATGTCAACATCACTCAATTTGCAAGCTGTTCTTATAAGTACAGCTATGCAAATTCGGTTTGTTCATATACTTCGCAATTTCCATATTGGTCGTAAATGCATGACTGTACTTATAAGACCATTTTGATTTTTGCGATTTATTGATAATTCCAGCATTATACCAGATTATGAATATTTTTTTAAGTGCTTATGAGGTAAAATAAGCATGGAAAAAAATTCCCAGCTCTGTATAAAATATATGCATTAGAGGGTTAATTGAAGCAAAAATATTCGATAAACTTTCGAGTTCATTGGACTGATGATTCATTGTAATGGTGGTTTTGGTTGTGATTTGGCTTCGGAGTGAAAATAAGGTGATAAGGAGCGCGAATTTCGATGTGCCGATAACACCATTGGATTGGGCACATGAAATACTGTTGATACATGAAACACCATTACAATGAATCATCAGTCCAATGAACTTGAGTATCGAACATTTTTGCTTCAATTAAAGTGAAACACGATTTCTATAGTCTACAGATATTTTACGATTCACTTTAAAGCGAAGAGAATTTATTTTATTTTTATTTAACACCGCCAAGCTCTGGCTGGATATAATGAGGTTTAAATAAGTGTTTGGCCGGAAAAGAGTGCAAGACTGTTACATCAATTTATAATAATAGCACAGTTCTACCGATGGTTTTTTTTGTCTGGCACAAAAGCCGGACTAGATCAGTATTTTAGAGGGCCAAAATCTAAGAACAACTGCGTTCACAGAATATTGAAATTGGCTCAACTTTTTTAAATATCAAATTCGGCGTTTTAACTTTCCACCAGTATTAAAATGCAAAGAGGTATTGAACAAAGACCATTTTTCTCCCATTAGAGATGGCTATAAGCCTTGGTATGTGTTGAGAAAATGTTTGGAGTTCGATTTTAGGCGGAAGTAGTAAAAAACTAAACCCAAAAATTACATCTGGTGGGAGCCATGGGGCAAAATGTCGAAAAAATAGTCAATTTTTCCAGTTTTCGACTAAAGATCGAACAGTATACATTTTTTTCACTTACTGTATTCGGCAATATTGTAGCCAGAGTAAAGCTGAGCAACACTTCTCAGCACATCAACTCGAAAAATCTACATCCAGTCCACTTTATTGTCTCAAAATCACTTTTCTCTATAAAACGGTATTTTCGTGCATTTTCGAAGTCGTGAAACTTCTCAACTGCTTAAAATAGAGCGATAGTATCTCAAGAAACTTTTTAGTACTCCTCAAGAGCTTTGCAGGCCAAGTGCTAAAAGTGCTAAAAATGTTCTAAAAATGTACTAAAAAGTACTAAATTGTTTTAAACACTTTGGATGGCTCCGGGCAACTCTGGGTGATGGAAAACTCTACCACCTCGTATTAATAATGTGAGATTTTCCCATTTGACACCAAATAGATTCTCTATTTCATCTGATATTTTTCCGCGCAACTTTTCTATATTACATTTT
>NW_022600333.1:0-6654 GCF_009176505.1 Sitodiplosis mosellana | reverse complement strand
CGATAATTTGAGTAATCTTACCGTTGCAATGAAAATGTTGGCCATTTTAAGTATTGTCCACCACTCAAACACAAACAAAAAATTAAGTCGTTTCAAAGCAAACATTCAATGTTCGTATCCTGATGTTTTGATTATTTTATTAAGAAAATGAAGCGGGCTGTCATATTGACTGGAATTTTTCCAGTGCATGAAGGGGTCGCTACCAGTTCACAAAATAGAGTCGCATACTTCGGCGCACACCAATACATAGAGAATCGTTTACTATGTAGAATTAGTATGGACCGCACACATTCACTATGTAAATGTTGTGCTCAGCTGAAGCAAACGACTCTCTATGTATTGGTGTGCGCCGAAGTATGCGGCTTTATTTTGTTCTGAGGGAACTGTGTATTTTTCTATTCTTTCCAATAACCCTTTCTCGTTGGACACACAACTGGAATGTTGTGAAATTCAACATGGTTTGACATTTGCTTTCAATTCTCTACCACAAATTGCTTTTAGCTTGGCAGAATAAAATTGATTTTCAACGTATTGGATTACAACGGCTGTTTTAGCTTTTCGAGATAATTTTTTTCGACGCAAAATGAGTGAGAACGTTTCGTATAAACCAGTGAAACAGTTGTTTCAAAGTATGTATTTTAATGGGGTATAAGTACATTTTTTGCGTAAATTACATTCCTTTGAAATTCATAGGTTTTGTGTTGGAGCCAAATTCCAATATTTGCGAAAGTGTCGATTCAACGCTCCACTTGACGCAAGCCGTACTGGACTTATCATCTATGAAAAAAACCCAGGATGCCAATACACAAGTGTGGGTCGGACCGGCTGAAAAACAAAGCTTGATTGCATCTCTGGGTCGCCAAATGCCTCACGTTACATTGGATTTGATGTTTGGAACAGGAGAAAAGTTGAATATGTCAACAAAAGGCGCGGGAAAAATTTACATTTCGGGCTATTTTATGCCAAATGATTGCTACGAAACAATCGACATTTCAGTTGAGGAACCACATCCAAATCCAACGGACTTTGAACCAAACACTATTGATGAACATAAGCAACGCGCTGTTAAAAAAGAAGCGAAAATCAATACCGATTCGGAAAAGGTTTTGAGCGAGTCGGGTGAGAAAAAATTCCTACATGTATTTACACCACGTACTTCAAAGTCATATAATTTTTCAGCTCAAGAGCACGATGGTCACAGTGACGCATCAGAAACTGCTGCAAAACCTGACAAGTCCAAAAAACGTGGTGCTCCACCAGATCTTTTTGAACATGATGAAAATCATAAAAAGCTAAAGAAAGCAGGGAAATCTACGGTCAAAGAAGAAGACGAAGAAGAAGAAGGTGAATAAATATTGTTTTGGCAAATCATTTGAATTGAATACTAAATCCATCAATTGTACTCATAGAATCGGGATCGCAAATACGACTTTTGACCAACGGCGTAAAAATAACAGATGCCCAGCTTGGTGATGGTCGAAAGGCAAAAAGAGGCAAAGCCGTATTCATCAATTATGATGCCAAGGTGTTTGGAACGGATAAAAGATTCGCGGAGGACAAAAGTGAACTTGGTTGCAAAATCACACTGGGTGGCGAAGAACAAGTTGAAGGACTCCAAACTGGTATCATTGGAATGAGAGTAGGTGGTAAACGGAACATTATTTGCCCACCACAAATGGCCTATGGATCAGTTGGTGTGCCAGGTCTTATACCTAAGAATGCAACAATTGTTTACAATGTGGAACTTATCTCCGTTGGCTAGATAGTTCACAGAACTCAAAATCATTAGATTATTCATAAATGTCGTACAAAACAAATCAATGTTAAAAATGCCAAATGTCAGTAAAATAATCAGTAAACACGTTCTATGAAAAGGTTTCTTTTATTTCAAAGTGTGTACAAGAGGAATGAATACAAAATTTGCTTTGTTTGGTAAACGGAACATTTTTGCTTTTATGTTTTCTATTTTAAACAACGCTAAATTATCTGTGATGCCGCTTGATTCAAATATGTTCAAGAACATAGATGAGCATGGGTATTTGAAAAAATTGCTTTTTTGTACTATTACTTTTCCATAAATAATTATTTCAGTATCAGCCCACCCAGCACATTGAAATTGAACAATTTCATTGGAATATGTCAAAAACCAACTATCTGCTTTACGCTTGGAAGATAGTGTGTAATCAGAGGTAGTGATTTCTTTGTACAGTTTACCATTATGATTCGAAAATTGAAAAGGCCCTGTTTCAAAAGGAAATTTAAGACAACTCATGGGGTCTTTCTCTGGTGCTATTGATGCATCAAAAGAATATAGCTCGTCATAATCCATTGATAGTTCAACAAGGCGGCGAGCTATTTGCTCAATTGGCAAATTCGGTTGTTTCAATCTTCTTTTTAGAAAATTCAGTCTGTTCTCAAATGGATATGTACTTATGTTTTGAAGACTACCAAAAAGTTTTACATCATCAAAAACATGCGTTAGATTATGAAAGTTACTGGTAATACTATGAATGCCGTAGATATTAACACAACCCTCAATGTACCTATTCAACCACTCGGCAGCCTTTGTTTGGTATAAAACATATGATTCTGTGTAGAAAATCGTCACAGCACATACCAATGTAATGTAGTGATAATAAACATCTTCAGCCAAATGGTCTTTTAGTCACCATTCCATAATATAATAAGAAAGACCGAAACTCAGTGCCTTTCCAATATTTCAAAACATCTAGGTTTCGTACTTTTCGATGAATTTCTATTGGTTTGTGACTTATGAAACTGTCCAATTTATTGTTGATTTGTTCAATGTCGCTTTTCGTCCACTTTTCCTTAAAAGCTAGATCACCATTTTTCCATCTCAATAAATTCCTTGAAGAAACATTTGGACAAATACAAAAACTATTAGACAAAGTATTTGGTTAGAATTGACATTATAATGATCTATCCTTGCAGGCAACGATAAGAAATGAATTCTTATGTATTATTCTATAATGCATAAAAACCATGGCATAGAGTAAAGAAATTCGTACTTTTTCATTATTCCGAGTTCAAAAAGGTGAAGTGGATCCGATGTCGGGAAACCTGTTATCATGTTAATATCAAGTTCTTGAAGTATAGAATATTCTTTGTGATGTTTTTCCTGGGCGTCACACCCTCCAGCAGGATTTCTAAAGTTGTTGTCGGTTCTTTCTTCTTCGCCTATTTTGGGAAACGACATTCGGTTAGCAATTGGAAAAAATTGTCCCTCCGTGAGACATTTTTGACATCCATATCGGTGATTAAAATTGACAACACCTGCAAAATGTAAAAAAATGGCTATAATTGTATCTATTCTACTTTTCTGAGATAGAATTGTATCAAAAATACATAAGAATCCATCCCAACCCTTTAAGAATGATCGTGCAGGAGTATCACGTATAGAGCAATGGTACGAAATAGTAACTTTTTTACTATTTATTGTCACTCCGTTTTGCATCAATTCCTTAAGTTCATCTACAAATTCTCTCAGATATTCAGATAAATTAGTTGGCTTTGTCGGTCCACACCAAATAGCCACTATAATAGGGCGTATATATGGCATTTCTATTATGAAATGAAATATAAAAAAAATAACGAAATTGACATTGAAAACAATATATATTTTGGGCCATAGTATTTACCTTTAATAGTTGATAGAATTGGCCAAAAAGTTTGCTTGGAACTGTTAAATATGGGCAACCCATCGAAATTGAAATTAAGTGAAATTGACATATTTTTATTCAAGTCCGAAAATATGTTCCTCAAATTTCTTTCGATTCCGTTGTACCTACAGGAAGAAATGTCATTATGTACGAAAAATAGAGTTTAAAATTGTTTCGTTTTACCAAAATTTTCCACCTGCTAACATCGAGATTTCAATGGACCTAGGAGTTTCAAGTAGAGATTTGTAATCTCTTGGTAGACCTTGTAAACCTGAAAACAAACGGGTTTGCAGTGTAAACAGGAACAATTTAGAGCAATTTGAATAATTTTGACTGATCGAAATACAATACCTGCTAGGATTAATATTTTAAGCAAATCATTAATTGCCCGTGTTGTAATGCCATGGCAATTGGCCCATGATCTCAACAATTCTCTTGTTGTTTTCTTCTTTTCAATATTTAGTTGTATGTCTTCGATTTCATTCTCACACTCTTGTTCAATTAGCGATTGAGTTTTAGAAATAATGGATTTGACACACCGATATTTACGTGCTCGTTCTGCATCCGTACGAATCTTTTTGTAACTATTTCTATTTCTATACCGAACCATTGTAAATGCTGCTTTTCATTAAATAATTGCGTTTTTTTTTTCAAATATAAAATAAACTACTGTTTATATTCACATATATTTTGAATCAAATGAATTTGACAGCTCCTGCAAGTATCGGACAATACTAATGGAAGCAACAAACTTGTCACGATATTTACATCTTGCAGACATGCCTCTAATGCGAACATTCATTTTTTAAAATGTTTCTTTTTTCATACCGAGTCATCATAAATGCTGCTTCTCATTAAATAATTGCGTTTTCTAAGAAAAAATATAATACATATTTTTATCACATTCTATAACAATTGAACGAATAGCCCTTTTTCGTGGTAGGTAACTCTAATTGAAACAAAACATATGACTTTGACAGTCTTCAACTCCTGCAAAAGTACACCGGCTTTTCGTCAACAAGTGAAAAACATTAATTAGAAGACAACATTTTTTGTTCAAAATGGCAAATGACTCACAAGAAATTGTCACTGTGGATAATGTAAATGATTCAAAGCGAACCAGACCTGCGACCGAATCAAACAGCGAAAATCGCACAAAACGTATACGAAAGAAAACCGATAAATTTGGTGCTACCGAGTTTGACACAAACGATGACGATTTTTTTCTAAAAGTTCATGATCAATTGAACCAAGAAAAAGATGCATCGACCGGCAATGATATACAGATTGGCGATGAAAATTCTGGAAATAATTCAGTTAAGCTCATTTGTGAAGAGCCGGGATTTTCACCGGGTGAACAGGCAATAATGCAAAAAATGACTGACATGTCAAATCAACTCAAAGTCCTGCAGAGAATGGTTGCAGAAATGAGATTGAACCAATCAATTCCTGCCAAACGTGAAGCGATTAAAATAAAAATTGATGAACAAAAACTGCAGGAGCTCGGACTTCCATTGAAAACATCAACACATCTGAACGATTTCGAAAGGAAGTTAACTGATGAACTGATCTTTAAAAAGAAAGCGGTAAGAGTGATTTCTAAATACTAGTTTTTCCCTAATTTTAAGTTGGTATTTTTTGAATTTGTTACAGTTTGACGCATTGAAAGTACTTTATGGCGACAAAGGCACAGCACATGGTGATGATGTTGTCGATGCAATTTTCGAGACACTTTTGGACAGAGCACTCTTAGCCGAGATGACTTGGACTGGAAAATCTGCACAAAAAGGCATTAGAAAAATTGCTCTGAAGAAATTTTCTGCGTTACTGAATTTGGTATCAAGTCTAGCTGTTACAGGATGCAATTCCTATTCCAAAGAAGAATGTGAGCACCACATTACATATCATGTATTAAAATATGCATATAGAAGCAAGCCAAGCAATAAGAATAAGGTCCCTGTAGCTGAAACGACACAAAGTATGTCGCACACATCAGGAGACTCAATTCAATCTGCATCAGATCAACCACGGCAGATTGAACAGAATCATGCACAACAACCACACCAGGTGGAAAAGAGCCATGCACAACAACATGTGAATGCTATGCCACCTACATATCAGACCCAGTATCCAAGTCATCCAACATCAAATGGGATGCCACCACCATTCATTGGGCAGCAGAATCCTACGCCATCGACTGGACAATACCAAGCACCTCCATACTATAACTATTACAACTATAACCAGCCGTTTCAACGAGTTAATTGCCAAAGCAACCAAATGTCAAAACCAGAACCGACCCCTACAAATAATCCAACGTATAAGGTCAACAGCCAAAATGGATTCATAGAATTATAATTGAATTCCAAAAAGATTAGTTTAATTGCAAGATTTTAAACATTTTGAAGTGACAATTCGAAATTCACATTAATGTAAAAATAATGATTTCAATTGTGATAAATATTAAGTTTTGTATTGTATTTTTCATTGTAAAAAAAATCAAAACAATGAATTTCTGTTGAACTATTTACTGTGAATTATCTATACTGTGGAAATATCTGTTTTACCAAATAAAACCGAGTGCAAAAAGAAAGAAAACGAGTGAAGGAAAAAAAGCATTGTGCATTTTATTAAGTGGAATTTCGTACATCAAGTCAATAAGTCGAACTGATGTTTTTATGTTTGTAGTTGGATAGATTACTTTTGTGCGTACCCGTCTCGTTATTACAGTTGTTTTTTTCTCTATGTAATTCATAAAACATAATACCAAATTACTCGTGTTTTACTTTGAAGTTTGTTTTTTTTTCAATAAGAATACCATTCCGAAATGTCAATGTATATTATTTATTAAAAAATCACTTCAAGTAATTAAATCCATTATTCTAGTCAGATTTTTCTTTTAATTTCGCATTATGAGTATTCGTAAATACTTTCAGATCAGTTTTAGTCAAGACAATAACACATTTTAATATGA
>NW_022600332.1:0-3031 GCF_009176505.1 Sitodiplosis mosellana | reverse complement strand
ATTATTTATGCTATTAAGGTACCGAAATTTGAATATTTTGCATTTTTTTTCTCAGCTAAATTTCGATGAAACATTCGACTTTATGAGTATTATTCATGCTAAATTTCAATGAAATGGGTGATCATTTTTCAACTAGATAAACAGTGTCTACTGCAGGCTCCACTCCCGAATATGATGAGAGATCGGATGTGAAAATAAAAAACCCCGATCAAGATATCAACTATGACCATATATGTATATCATTTAATATACATCGATGATATATATTCGGGCATTTTTCTAACATCATCAATCCACCAACTTACGAATACGAAATATGATGCATATATTGGCTCGCCAGCAACTAAATCTGGTCTTCATGTGTTGAACCGCAATACAATCAAGAATCAATTCTGATTTTGAAATGACCAAGCATGATAATTGCGGTGTTGGCCAAAAACTGAGAATATTTGTTCTGAACAACAGGTGTTATCGGAAGTGTTATTGGGACAGATTCAACCGTCAATAGTGTATTTACAACTATATGCATTTCGTTGATATAGTAGGAAGAACACATTCTGATAGATGAAATTACTCCAAATTCCATGAAACTATAATTTCCACATAATTATATGAAAACCTTATCTAAAAGCCATGAATTGTGTAAATAAATAAGTAATTTTCAGAGAAATGTATTTATTTTTCCATCGCATCTTCAAAAAGACGACATTTCGATGAATTTCTTTGAAAAAAGATGCCGTTTCGAGAAAAAAAAGAAGATTATTTTTGTGCTGAGATGGTATGATATGACAAACCCTGAAAAAAGATGACTGTCATCTTCAAAAGATGACGGCTGGGGCCATTATTTATTAGCATTGTCAAACACCACCAATATCACTCATATCTCTCTCTATTTCTTCTCTATCTCACTGCCAATTGACTTGAACTTGAAGTGGCGCATGCGGTGCAGCATTTTCATTGAATCCGATGGCTTGGATTCCATTTCAATCCATGCGGTGTAGCGTTCTCGTTGAATTAGAATTGGCAAACGAGTTCTCATTGAATCCGATTGAGCTGAACACATGTGTTGTTAAAATCATGTGGATTCCCAGAAAAAACAGATAGAATGAAGTAAAAAACACAATTTCTTTTTTGAAATATTCTTGTTATTTATTCGTGAAATGAAGTTGGATAACACGTGTATTAGTGGATTAATTGCCAGCGGATTCCAGCAAATTTTCTGTTTATTTATCCGTGTAAATGAAGTTGGGGTACACACGTTTTAGCGGCTTATTTGCCAACGGAGATCGGCATGTTGGACATCCACCCCTGGCGCTTCGGATGGGTATAATGCACTCGTTACAAAAAATATGACCACAGTTGGTCATAAGTGCATGGATGTCATCATCTCCATGGGGGTGGAAAGGATCACGGCTGCAAAGTAGGCATTCGATATAAGCGGAATTGACACGCTTCGCAGCTTCCTCAGCCTTAACACTCGCTATAGCCTCGGCAATCAAATCGCGCCTGGTAGCAGCGGTTTCAGCGGTCACGCCACGCGAAGTCGAAGCAACGGGCTCATCGGCTGTGCGAGGCTCAGCGACAGCATCATGTGAAGTTGAAGCGATGGGTTCATCGGATGTGATCGATTCAGCGGATGCGTCGCGCGAGGTTGAAGCAATCGGCTCACCCGCTACCATAGCCTCAGCTGCATTGATGAGCTCAACGCCAGCTGCAAAACGCGCTGCCCATGTTGCGGAGTCTTCCTCTTCATCGTCATCCGATTCATCGAAGTGATAGTTGTTCATATTGTTAATTTCAACCGAATCGATGCGCTGCCCATTCTGCTCAGGATCCGATTTGCTGTCGCTGATCTCGATGGTGTGATCCTCCTGAACGGTAGATGCTGATGCTCGCGACGAAGGCGGCGATACAGTCAAGGCGTCCCACAATGCTGACGGCGGTGAATTTTGAGGCCGCTCAGGACGCTCGAGTGTTGATGCCCGTGATGATTCGCGAGTCGAAGTCGATGCCCGTGGTGATTCGCGAGTCGATGCCGATGCCCGTGGTGATGGCGAATCGCGTATCGGTGACTGCTGCTGACGCGGTACAATGCCTGCTTGCGGTGTCGGGATGTAGTACGGGTATGCTGCCACAGGTTGACCATGAAGCGGGTACTGAGGAGCTGGTGGTTGTCCATAAAATTGTGGCGCTGCTGCATGACCGTGTGGTAGTTGGTACGGTGCGAAACGGAGCATTTCACGCTGCAATTGACGCGTCACTAATGGGGAAGAAAAAAAAAAGAGCGAATTTTTTTTTTTTTAGTTTAATTAGCTTGAAACATATTAGTTTAATTAGCTTGATAACATTGAAAATTAGAACAGAAAAAAAATAAATACTCACATTCGCGACGTAAAAATTCTTTCAAATCGTTGACATTCACGTTGTCACTCATGTTGCTGATGCTTCTCGAAAACTGGTGACTTTCAACTTTAAACATCGTTTTTATATTTGAACAATATCTATATAACCCGAACAAATGTACGATAAAAAATGAAAAGGACTGTACAATAAAAAAAATCCTTACAAAAATCTTTCACATATCGAGTAATATTGTGCAATGCTTTCTTAGTACCCAAATTGTCACTGTTTTCATGACCTCCTTTTAAAACTAACTTAGATGACACTTGCACTTATGTGTATAGAAAAATAATTCAAAAGCTTTGAAAAAAAAAATGTAATGTATTTTCGACTCATTGCACAACTTCTCAAGGAAAAAGTTGTGCAATAAATAGGCAATAAATAGGCATAAACACCGCTTTTACCCTTTTTCATACAGGTAAGGGCGTCCGTCCAAATTAGCTAAAATATACGATCGTACCTAGAACAATAACAATAGACCGTCAGATGATGTACAAACAATATGAGCCTTCGAGATAAAAATCTAATAATAGCACTTTTGGCCACGTGTTAAAAAATTCTGACCAATTTTATTAGAATTTCTCATTATTTTTTCTTAAGAGCGTGAGAGGTAAAGAGAGTGAGCCATAGA
>NW_022600331.1:0-3063 GCF_009176505.1 Sitodiplosis mosellana | reverse complement strand
TAAGTGTGTTTTCTATGCCATAAATGTGATTTTGTATCAATCTTCCATACGATCGATATTTTTATGAAGAAATGTCAATTTTTGACCAAATTTACAGGAAAATCGGTGTTCAATTGAACACTCAAGTGTTTGGTGACCCATATTTTTTTGACGAAAAAATTGTAGTTGTCGAAGAAACGTCGTAAGAGGCCATTTTCGACCATTTTTTTCAACATCACTGATAAACAGTTGAAAAGGGTCGTTCTTGATATCAATCCACCAACTTATCAAAACGAAATATGTGGTTCAACTACATTCGTCCCCTACTAAAATCTAAAATTCATGTGTAGAATCGTTCATTTCAAAAGCTGTAAATGTTACTACAGTGCAATTGTTAGCCAGAATATTTCACTTTTTTTTTCAATGTATGATACATACCTTTGTACAATATGCACTTGGCAGCGACTTCATCCCGATGCCAAACAGTGTTCTGTTGATGTGGATGACGTGAATCGTTCCATGTGTTATCAGTGTTTAGTTGCCAGTTTTTGAACCATACATTGAGTTTCGGCACTAAACCATGTGAATACACTGGATCTACATTCAATCGTTCATATTCCGCAACAACATGTCGTCGCTCTCGTTGATACGACCGGTTGCTTTTTCGTTCATACGACCCGTTCTTGCTGATGATCACACTGCTCAGGTGTTTGTCAGTCGTGATATATGCTGCATGTGGAATGCATTGACGGCAGACTTTGTAGCGGTCATTTCTTGTACGTCGATCAAATGGCCGAAAGCACTTTGCACACGTCTGCGATGTTTTGTACTCGTCAACCATCACCACCACACAATTGTTCAGTTTCTTGAAGCTGTTCAGTAGTTTTCGTACACCAGGGCACCGCAATCGTTTCTTAATACCAATTGGCGAATTTGGAGCCATTTGAGCTGCACCAAGGAAAATGAGCGATGGCAATTTTCTGGTCAAAAAAGCAGCGATGGTATCACTTGCACGGGTCTCCTCGATATGTTTATCGAGATTGAGGCGAATGTATTTGCGTGCTGTGTAAACCTCCATTCCAGGCTGCAACATTTTCACACGATGTTCGATGTAACTCATCCAATTTGAGGCTCCCTTGGGCGATGGATAGAATGGATATTGATTTTTCCGATTTGCGCTTTCGTTTGCCATATTTCGCTCGGAAATGGTATTTCGGACCGTCGATCGTGATGTTTTCCTGTGTGAAATAAATAAGAACAAAGAATCATGATTATATGCATATAAATGAAATGACTGACAAAACAAACAAACAAATCATTGTTACTCACTTCCACACCGGTTGCGATATGTTTTCACACCGTGGCATTCCAGGTTCGCACACCAGGGTCCATGCCGAGCACGAAGCGGAAAATACCATTTTCGTACATTTCGTTGATTTGCTCGTGCGAATATTCAAACGATGAGCGTTCCGGTTTCAGGAAACACAACGAAACAGCCACACTATCCGTCACGATTGCGTAGTCAAATGTCTTGCCATTGCCGACTTTCTTAATCTTGTCCATGTTGAATATTGTGTCCCAGGACACAAATGGATTGCTGTCGTAGACAAACAATCCTTTTGCCAACTTGATAGAACAGATGAATATCGATCCGGATGTGCTTCATCTTGAAGTCATGAATCGGAATTACACGAAAGTTTTTTATTCTCGGTGGGCGTGCAATGGATGGCATGGCATTGTGCAATCGATCCCAATGATATCGTCGCCAGAGATCATTCAAGAGCTCGAATCTTTCATGGTGGTTGAACACTAGCCGTTGAATGGTAATGAATATCGATATTGTCTGGAACCAACTACCACGAACGAGATCACACAACTTCGTACCGACTGGTATTCCGATCATACGCGCTTGCTCGAGCAGCCGCTCCTCATTCGCACTTGGCACTATGTTGTTGAACATAACTGCTTTGGTGGCATTTTTCACATCGATGTCGCTGATGTAATGGCCAAGCAAATTGAGCTCATACCGTTGCAGCACGAAAAACGTTTTGATACGGGTGTAGCTATACGTTTTGATGTCGTTCTTCACATTGGTGGTGTATTGATCAATGAGCGCATTGAATGCGTTTCCCATGCCTTCACGTTGTGGCCATCGGAAGTTTGGCACTGCTGCTTCGATTATTTGGCGGAAGGCCCACGGCAATTTGTGTCGGTTCTCATTCAAAATCGACTTAAAACATTCTTCGATCAATTTGTATCCATTGCCTCTGAAAAAGTCGTGGTTATCTTCGTCGAATGCTCGGTTGTTTTCGAAGAAAAACAACAATGACGCCAAAATGGTGATGACGGTGGCTGTGTGGCACCAATTGTTGACTTGTGCCACAAAATTCGCGTGATATTGATCCCGAAGAACCGAATTCAGCGGCAGTTTGACCGATCTCGGTCGCCCGTTCTGGGCTCGCTTTCTTTTCATGCTTACCAAATTTGATCTAATGAAAATGAAAAATAAAATGGTGAATAAATTGATCAGAATTACTGCAGTGACTAAATTAACAATTTTTTTTTGAAGAAACAATCAATGAACCATCAATACAACAATCAACTTGCCTCAACGAATTCTGACACTAAACTGACCATGCAATGCTGAATTTCGAACATTGTGTTCTTGTCGTTTTGCAAATGTCCTGTTAGTCAAAAATCACAACCGAATCAAATGCAAAATTAATACAACAGCACAATCCAGAAAAATGTGTTGACAAAAACTCAAAATCTCGTTTGAATTCGACTCAAAGTAGATATTTCGCATCGTTATAAAATTCAGAACACAAAAACTGCACTGTTCTCCACGCAGCAACAGTAAGAGCTGTCAATTCGATTTTAACGGATTCGATCGCCACAGTCACACTTCGATTTGTTATGAAAATATTCTTGCTCCAGCACACACACACACACAAGAATGAAACGAACGAAGCGGAGAAGCATAGAAAGAGAATACACGAGAGCAACAGTACACATAGCTATGTTACTTGAATGTTCTTTCTGTATGCGGTTCATTCTCACATTCTTTCTTTCGTGTTTGTATAT
>NW_022600330.1:0-6840 GCF_009176505.1 Sitodiplosis mosellana | reverse complement strand
GTTGGTGATTAACTTTTGACCGGTTATTGCTTAATAATGGAAATTATTTTCTTTTTTTGTCAATGTATTTGCAAAACTCATTGTATTATTCTGTCTTTCGGTCTCTACTAAATTGTAAATTTTTAACTACCAACAGGGACCTGTTAGATTAGACGTAAAACTTTTCTTCAATGTATCACTTCTTGGATAAATTGATTGATGACTTTTGCAGTCATAGGGCCAAAACTACAATGTTAACGCTTCCACTGGCCTTTCATTTTGGATATTTAGGTTAGGCTTTGTTGAATCGTTTACACTTCGGCTTCCTATTATTTCCATGTGTTGGTTGGGTTATTTTGTGTAAAAATGTTTATAGACCAAATACTTATTCCAATCAAGAAAGGCTTCTACTATAATTATCACTCACTATGTACAAACACGAAAAGATCAGGTTTTTCACGACTCTTGGAGTCGTTTTCCTGCAAACAAAGTATTCAGCCAGTTTTGGCGGTGTAAATAAATAAATAAATAAATAAATAAATAGACTGTTTGCGGTGAATTTGGTGGAATGTATGCACAGTAGATGTAGATGACATGTGATTTAGTAGTAGCTTTCACACATACGTATTCCAAATAGTCAGCACCGGCAATTTTAATCTCTTCACTGGCAAACTTTTCGTTTTTGGTTGCAATTAGTACACCGCCGCCACGTTGAAAAAGTCTATCCTTACGAAAAACAGAATATGAATCGTCAAAACCCAACATGTTCACATGTAGCAAGAGTGAAAGCGAAATGGTAAAAGACGAATGGAATATGATGACAAAAAATTCACCGACCCATCTGAAATTGCTAACTCATTTGCGACACACTTTGGAAAAGCATACACACAACCGATTGATGGCTCCGGGGCTAATTATGATGAAAATGATCCGATATTATTCAACCGCTGTGCAAATTTTCCACGCATTGATATTACTGAGGAGTTGGTTATGGAGAAAATCAATGAATTGCCAAGCAACTTGGTGTCTGGCCCCGATGGAATAACAAATATGTTCATCAAAAACTGCATTCACACATTGCTGAAGCCAATAACACACATACTACGAGAATCTTTGAATTCTGGCCAGAGCCTTTCCGAGCGGGGGTGCAGGAGGTGCGGCGCACCGGGGCGCAAGGTGAAAAAGGGCGCAAGAGCGCCGAAGGCGCTCGAGCGTTTTTTAAAAAATATAGCGAAAGAAAAAGGAGCGCGAGAGCGCCGAAGGCGCTCGAGCATTTCAAAGAAATATATGGAAAGAAAAAGGAGATTTTTTTTGATATCGAAAGAATTATAGTTTACAAATTCACAAGAACTATGCCGATCTCAAAAGCATAAACATAATGAGCGAAGAGTCAGATGTTGAAATTATTCGATGAGCTGTTCCATCTCAAGCTTATAGTTTTTGAAGGCAGAACGAGCACAAGCTTTGTATTGTTTTCTCAATTCCGCATGTTCATGAACTGCTGAAAGACGTGATTTTTTTTGCTTATGAAGCGTGTTTACTCTGTTTTTCATGTTGATGAGATCTCTGCTGAACCATTTCGGATGACTTGAAATAGATTTGGTCTTCAACTCAACATTCTCTGAAATAACCGAATTGATGATATTGTAAAAATTACTAATATTTTGTTTCAAGTCAATTCCAGATAAAATGTCATTCCAATTCAAGTTGCACAAATTATTATTGATGACGTCATAGTCGGCTCCGATGAAATCATGGTACTTCAGTTTTAACGCAGTCTTGCTTTGGTTGTTATCAAAGTCGTGAATTTTAATTTCAAGTGCAAAAGGGTGATGTACTTCTCTTTTTAATAGATGATAATCGGATTTATGGCATGTAATCAAATCAACGCAATTCGTCCAAACTAAGTCGAGCGTTGAACTATTTCGGTTGCTATGTTTGTTTATTTGAACTAAACCCAATTCATGGCACGTATCAAGAACGATCAATTCCTTTTTTCCCGTAGCATTCAATGGAATGGCAATTTCAGGATCTTCATTATCGTCAGTGAACCAGCATAATTTTGGTAGGTTAAAATCGCCAGATAGTATGATGACATCTTCACTGTCCATTTTTGCTGTCACTTCACGTATGGCTTTCATGTTAGCCTCGTAGACTTCGTAAGGAGAGTCTGGTCTAATATAGACTTCGATCAGAAAAATGTTTCTGTTGTTCGATTTCACCTTTGTCCAAACTTGCTCAGCTCCGTACGGTGCACCAGTTCCAATCAATTGTGATTTTATTGACTTATCAACGGCAATCAAAACACCGCCACCTCGTTTCTTCTTTGTTATTTGCCATTGTTCAGTCTCGTGTGAGCGATCGCAGCGATAAACGGCAAAGTTTGGAGGAAAGATCTGCGATGAATGCACCGTGTCATCAATCTTTGTCTCGCAAATCATGTAAATTTTTGCATTGCTTGCAATAACATCCGCATTAAATTCCGGCAATCTGGATTTCAGGCCGTTAACGTTTTGAGATATCGTTATGCAATGTGAAATACCTGTATTTGTTGATTTTTGTGACATATTGGGGATATTTAGAATGGCCGGAACATTTGCTGTGTTTGAAATGGTTGGAGCATTTGGTATGGTAACGGGTTTTGTGCATACATGTGAGGTGGTGCAATGTGATAAGGTGTTCCATTCCAAAAAGAATAATTCGTATTAGGCAAAAATTGTTGTTGAATTGGATGTTGCTGCATTGGTTGTTGTTGTTGCACCCGAGGAACATGATTTCTTTGGTGTTGATGATGTTCCAAATCATTGGGCAGTATCTGATTCTCTCGGTATTGTAGACGATAATTATTACGACGATGACCATTCCTACTGACAAATCTCCAACGATCGATTTGATTGTTTTGATGTGCCTCATTGATTTGTCTGTTGTTATAGTTGTTGTTGTTGCGATGATTCCGATTGAAATTGACTCGTTGCTGTACATTTTGTTGCAGTTTTGGACGAAGTCCCATCTTTTTCACGGCATCGGTTTCAACTGTGCTTGTCTTACTTTGCATTTTCGATGGATAATTGAATTGTTTCAAAATGCAATCAGAGCTCCATCCATCCATTGTAATGATTCCTTCACAAATCTTACGAAACAAGGTTGAAACTTTGAATGATGAAAAACACCTTGCCTTCCCTTTGTATCGTTTGTTTGGCAATTTTTCTACAATAAAAGAATCATTATTTGCATCCAAATTACCAATGATAAGAGCGGCAATATCTTCGGGAGTGGTTTCTATTGGCATTCGTGATATATGAATGGCGTATACTCCGTTGACAGGAGAAATTCTTGGTTTTCTGATGTTTTTTTGTTGGATTTTGCTCGTGTTTTGTGAGGCGCTCATATGTGTAATGTTTGCATTCAGTTTTTCACTGATTTTTTTGTCAACTGATTCTGGAATCAACTCATCAATTTTTTGTATTTGTTGCCGTTCCTTTTGGTGCTGAATCGTACTTGTTGATGCAATGTTCAGTGAATTTTCAAATTTAATGACACACATTTCACATGTAATTCCGTACGGTGAGTCAACATTGAACATTTGAGAAAACGCTGCTGTTTTATTTGGATCATTTTGGAGCACTTCCCATCGGAAACCACCATTATCATCTGGTTTTTTGGACATCAAACCAAAAACGCACAGTAGCTCCTTTGTTCTTAGCTCATCCCGCTGTCGTAAACATTCCACAAATATTTTCTTTTTGCAAAATCGGCAATTCATTGACCATCCGTTATATCTTATACCTTTGCAATCGTTGACTTCGCAGCAATGAGGTTGTGTTGTTGACATTTTGTGGTTATGCTTATTTGTTATTGGTACTAGCGGCAAAGTAAATGAAAGTTATCAGATTTTTTCAGTAAATTTCGGTTGATTAATGTGAACTCCACTTTTTCCGATGACTTTTCACATTGAATTATCACGTCGTAATTAAGGAAAGTTAAAAACCGTTGAAAAAATGAGACAAAAATTAAAAATAAATTCTTAAATCACAGAGCGGCGAAAAAAAACATTGTTTACACTCTGACAGCTTTGACGTCTTCATTGAGTCAAAATCCGAACAGAATGGTTTGATTGTAGTACCAATGATGCAATAGCGACATTCTTGAACATTACACACGATGATCGGCCGAACGATGAGTTTGAAACCAACAAACATGAACGTATATTCGTGTGGGCGCAAAAACACTCATACCAAAGAAAAGAGCGCTTCCAAAACATAAGCAGTAAGTACCGCTAAAATTAGAGCATACACTTATCAAGTGCAAATGTATTGGAGACAAAAGACAACAGAAAATCATTTGCGATTCGCGAACTTATCTAAATACAATATTCTTGCATGAACATATTTTACCAAAGTGTTCATTTGAAATGCTCAACACATTCTTTCTGCATCGCCGTCGAAATTGTGTTTACATAAAATCAATACACAAATGAAAACAAACGCTCGCTCGTTGATTTTCGACGACAAGTGTTTATTGAACATTGTTTGTCGCAGTGTGCTCTGCGTCCAACGGTAAATACGTGACCAATCATGCGCGCTCATGCGACTGGTGCATAGCACATTTGAGTCGATTGCTATTCATTATTGACAGTGATTTGCACATGAACACATTTCGTTAATTTCATAATTTGCAAAAAAAGTTCTGTTTCATTTAATTTCACCAAAAATGGATAAGAAAAAGCCGTCTGAATCTAAATCGTTGCAAGTTATCAGTTCGAACGTTCAAGCTGCAGTTTATTGCTTGGAAAGCCTTGCTACATTTTTGAATGCTTACAAAGACAATGCCATTGAAAAATCCATTGACGAAGCTCGTTACATTTGTGAACGCCTCGATATTGAGCATGAATACAGAAATTCGTTATTTTTTTCATTTTTCTTTCAATTCCAAAAGGCGCACGAGAAATTTTGCACCGGGGCGCAATGGGCGCTTGGAAAGGCTCTGATTCTGGCTATGTACCAAACACATGGAAGCGCTCTTATGTGAGGCCAGTACACAAAACTGGAGCTAAATACAAAATTGGGAACTATCGTGGAGTAGCACTGCAATGCATAATACCTAAATTGTTGGACTCGATAATTGCAAATCATTTGAATTATCACATGAAGAACATCATTGATGACAGCCAACACGGTTTTGTTGAAGGAAAGTCAACAATAACGAATCTGGCTGAATTTACTTCACATACATTAATCAACATGCAACATGGAAGTCAAACTGATACAATATATCTCGATCTTGCCAAGGCATTCGACTCGGTTGACGTGAACCTACTCATACACAAGCTGAAAATCATGGGACTGAATGAACAGCTGTTAAAATGGATAATTTCCTATCTAAGTGAGCGTCAACAAATAGTTAAATTGAATGAAGTCATGTCGAATCCCATTGAAGTCAAATCTGGAACAGGTCAAGGATATCCGATCGGAGCGACACTGTTTGTCCTGTTTATCATTGATTTGCCGCATTGCTTGATGAACTCCAACTTGCAGTCGTTTGCCGATGACACTCGCTTTTCAATGCAAATAAAGCGACATGATGACTGCTTGGCACTTCAGGATGACTTAAATAGAGTTGTTAATTATTTCAAACGTAATTGCATGAACCTGAACGTCAAGAAAACGAATTACGTATCATACCACCGTGGTGAGCTGAAGTTCGACTTCAAGTACACTATTGAAGGCAAGTCGATCGAAAGAGTAAAAGTGATAAAGGATCTTGGAGTCATTTTGGATGAGAAACTAAACTTTAGCGCACACATCGAATACATAACAGCTGAAGCTAAATCTCGACTTGCGTGGATCAAGCGTTTTGGAAGAGAGTTCAATGACTCATGGACCATAAAGAAACTCTTCTTCACATTCGTATTACCTATTATTGAATACGGATCACAAATATGGAACCCACACACCAATGAGAAAATTGCTAGAATTGAATCAGTCCAAAAGCAATTTCTACGTTCGCACTGAGAAGAATGGAATGGCCACACAGATTCGTTTTGCCACAATACAATAATCGTCTACTATTTCTACAAATGATCACCTTGGAGGAACGAAGAAAAATCGCACAAATTGCTTCATTCACAACGTTATTTGTGGCAAAATATCATCAAAGTATATCATGGAAAAAATCAATTTTAGAACACCACGACATCGAACACGAAACACTGAATTTCTGTCACTTCCGATTAGAATATATCTATGGGTGAGATTGAGAGTGGAGTATGTTTTTTCTTCGATTTATATTTTTGAAAAGGCGAGTATGTTTTCTGATGATTCTGTTGGCGTTAAAGTAGAGTATGTTGTAGTACCGTCTAGCCTCCGCGGTCTTCATGGTTTTCGCGCAACTGATAAAAGATAACAACATAGTGTCTTCGGCAAAGTTATAGTAGTTGAGGTCTTCTATAACTAAGCTGAAGAAAGTTATCTCTTATCTCTTATCAGTTGCGCGCAAATCGCGCACATAAAAAAGCAAATTTTATATAGAACATTTTTTTTCTTATCATTTTTCGCGCTTTTCGCGGAACTGATAAGAGATAAGAGATAACTGTCTTCAGCGATGTTATAGAAGACCTCGAGTGCTACAACTTTGCCGAAGACACCAAGTTGTTATCTCTTATCAGTTCCGCGGAAACCGTGAAAAACCGCGAGGACCCGCTAAAAACGAACATACTCGCTTTTAACCATTTTTAAGTCGACAGAAACTTGCTCTTCTCTTTCGTAACAAAGTCAATCAAACATACACTACTCTCAATCTCACCCATAGAAATGTCTTAAATAGTCTCTTTATGGTCCATGGATCCTCAAACTCTCTACCAAA
>NW_022600329.1:0-2227 GCF_009176505.1 Sitodiplosis mosellana | reverse complement strand
AGTCACACAGAGACTTGGGTGTCATTTTTGACGTGAAACTCACATTCTCCATTCACATTGATACGACAGTTGCTAGCGCACACGGTGCACTAGGTTTTATTAAGCGAACACTGAAGAACAAGTTTACTATAGAATCAGCAAAAATATTGTATTGTGCATTAGTTCGATCGAAGTTAGAGTATGCTAGTGTAGAGTGGCATCCATACCACCAGTCTTATATTGACAAAATTGAAACAGTTCAAAAAGACTTTGTATTCTGGGCACTTAGAGGAATTTACCAAAGAGATGTTAATTACAGGTTGCCATCGTATCAATTTAGATGTGATAATTTAATATTCAACCACTTTGGAGGCGGCGTATAAATGCCCCAGTATTATTAATCTATGATCTCCTCCTAGGAAAGTAGATGTGCACAGCACCCAGAGAAAGAATTGTGTATACAAGACGATTAGACAACAGAAACCAAAGAAATGTAAGAAATAGAGATTTAGTTAGAATTGAAACTTATGGCACGGACTATGCTCGTAATCAGCCATTTATTGTAGCGTGTAGAAATTAACAAAGTAAGGCTAAAGGTGTCAAACGGACGGACTGTCCGTCTTTTTAGCCCGTCCGTCCGTCCGTCCAGGGCTCTTGAAATTTTTTTTGTCCATCCGTCCGTCCATTCAGAGCTACTAGAAATTTTTTTGTCCGTCCGTCCGTCCGTCCGATCAACGCTGAACGGACGGACGGATGGACAAGAAAATTCACGATGGTCCTGAACGGACGGACGGACGGACAACAAAATTTCTGAGGTTCCTGAACGGACGGACGGACGGACAACAAAATTTCTGGCGGACGGACAACAAAATTTCGTTTTTTATTGATTTTTGACGCAAAAAATTCAAAAAAAATTTTTAGTAACTGATTTGTTATTAGCTTCCCATTTGACACAGCTCAAACCTATTTTCACGTCAAAAATCAATGAAAATTTTTCGACGGACACGGACAAAACGTAATTTTTTGTCCGTCCGTCCGTCCGCTCAGAGCCCTCCAAATTTAGTTGTCCGTCCGTCCGTCCGTTCAGAAACCTCAGAAATTTTGTTGTCCGTCCGTCCGTTCAGCGTTGATCGGACGGACGGACAAAAAAATTTCTAGCGGCTCTGAACGGACGGACAGACGGACAAAAAAAAATTCAAGAGCCATGGACGGACAGACGGACAAGGTGCTTGTCCGTTGACACCTTTAAGTAAGGCAATCGTTCTTAGACTCAGCATCAAGGCAAATATTTAGTAGAAACGTGCTCAACTTAGACAACAGTATTTTTGAAAAATTGTAATATGTACAGTGAATAGTGGTGAACACGGTCGGGGCCACAGAACGCCACTTCGAAGCCATTAGGGCTGATGGCTGGGCCTTTCGATTCGGGAGTGTCTCACTACTTGTGTAAAATTCAAATTTTAAATGAAATGTATAATGATATTCAGTCTGTGATTAGACGGTGAAATAAATAAATAAAAAATAATAATAAATCTCCAAAAATCATTTTTTCTATTAAAGAATATCTTTATGGATACTTCCAACATAACTTCAGATAATTCAAGCATGTGTTTTAATATTTGAGTGAAAAAAATTATTTTCATAGAGAAAATTTGATTTTTGGACCCATTTTTGGGGATTTTGTGGACATTGAGCCAAATAATGTCATGACAGGTGATATATTTCAGATTTAGCTGTACGGAATTTTAAATCTGACGTTCTTACCTAGAAAATATGGATAATGCGATCTCTCTATGACGTCTAGTTGGGTAGTCATGGCTTCTTAAGTGATGACTAGTGCCAAAATCGTGAAAAAATCGACATGTCATCACTTGTAGAGAGATAACTTTCCAACTGGACGTTATAAGTGGATCGCATTGAACTCATTTTTTAGCTGTGTCCATCAGCTTTGATATGGGATATATCCAATCCTGAAATATTACTGTTTCCATAACTTAATTTGGCTTAATATCCACCAAAGGCTCAAAAATTGTTCCGAAACCCGAATTTTTTTGACAAATGAGTGAATTTTTTCATTAACCGTTTGTCTGTAATAAGTCCAAAGTTACAAATGCTGTAATGTGGGGTCATATGGACCCCAACAAAAAATCGATAAAAATGGAACAAAAATAATTTTTTTTTTTAAAGTATTGTTTTGATTCAAGGCATTCTTCATGTGTGGAAAATTTTTGACTGACTATTCAGTCGA
>NW_022600328.1:0-3243 GCF_009176505.1 Sitodiplosis mosellana | reverse complement strand
TTCATATTCTTATCAACGAACAGAAATATTATTCAATGATTTGAATTTAAAAAAATATCGG
The DNA here is from genome assembly GCF_009176505.1 of Sitodiplosis mosellana. NCBI lineage: Eukaryota > Metazoa > Arthropoda > Insecta > Diptera > Cecidomyiidae > Sitodiplosis > Sitodiplosis mosellana. The sequence goes on along the minus strand of NW_022600328.1, from coordinate 3,182 downwards.
GAAAATCGGTCGAAAAGTATAGAAAAGTCGGGAATCGGGAAGCAAGTGAAAATATCGGGATTTTCTAAAATTTCGCGGTTTTCCCGACGGGATGAGAGGTCTAATAATAGCCAACATAATATCCAATTTACCGCTTGTAATGTTTTTGAGTGGGATAAATTTCATCGGATTGGTTATTCGAGTTCCATAATTATTCTGCGCTCATCAGCAAGTAGTAATCAATTCATAAATATAGCAACTTTGCGTTGATGAATGAAGCCAACAGTTAAACACACGCATTCATGTTACACAAGTTAAAGCTGGGAGGCGGTTGAAAGCTCATTAGTTTGAAGTGTGAACGGGCCTTTGTGACCATGACATTTCACTGAATAATTTTCATTTGACATATGAACGTCAAGTGGTCGAAAACAATCATTCAATAGTTGTAATAATCAGTAAAATTTATGCTAGGTAGAAAAGTGAAACTAATATTCGAGAAGAAAATCTAAACTACCAAAGATGACTTCTGAAGAGAAAATCACGCACGAAGCATATACAGTGTATCCACCGGCCTCCATTCCAGTTCAAATTGAATCATTGGCTTGCTATGGTATGCGTTCGAATTAAGAAACGCCCAATATAGGCCATAATAATGTAGTTTTGTTAAAATTGTACGAAAATTCCAGATAATAATGTGCTTTTGGGTACGCGTCAAGGACATTTATTGATGTATGCTGTGGAACAAAATGCAACAGAAAGCAAAATGGATCTTCAGCTTTTGCAATATGACAAGAATTTCAGCAAGAAGCCGATCACTCAGATTGATGTCATACCCGAATATCAGTTATTATTCAGTTTGACGGATGGACTGGTCTCAATTCATGACATTGCCCGGCACAATTTTCCAGTTGTACATTCCAATAGCAACACAAAAGGTTTTACAATGTTCCCATTTAAAGTGAAATTTCGGGAAACTCATTCTACATTATTGACTCTTTAGGTGCAATGCTATTCGCATTGAATGTCAATCGAACAACCGCACTGACTGGTGAAACCGCATTGGTTGTTCGACTTTGTGTGGTTATCAAACGTCAGTTACAATTTTGGTATTGGAAACACGATAAGTTGTTACAATATCGTGAACCAATTCAACTAGATGATTCGCCCAAGGCCGTCGTATGGCTCGAAAACGCAATTTGCATCGGATTTAAAACTGATTATATTGTATACGACGTAAAGATTTTTCTGATTTTTTTTTTAATTTACCGTTGAAAAATTAGTCGAACTGAGTAATGCATGAACCCTCTTTTTAGATTTCATCGGAAAGGCCACGGAAAACTGAACTCTTTCCAACAAGCTCATCAAAAACAATTGACCCATGTATTACAGTCATTAACGAACTTTTTGCTGTTGTTAAAGATGAGTTTCTTATTGCTGTAGATCCGAAAAGTTCGGTTTTGCCAGAAACATGTGCAACCAGTGGAAAAATATCAAAAGAACAAGCAACATTGCCCCAAGACCAAACAAATAAATCATTTAAATCCTTTGCTTGGTCCCATCCCATAAGTCAACTTGGTAAAATAGTTCCATTGAAATTACTGATTGATTGATGTGATTAACCATAGTTGTAAAAAAACAATCTGTTTCCAGTATGGGACGAACCCTATGCGATCGGTTTGCTCCCCAATGGTGTAGAGGTGCGTGTTCTTGATGCATCGGGTTCCATGAAAGACACCTTCATCCAGACTTTACCAGAAATTCAAAAAGCGAGGCATTTAGTAAGGTCCAAAAAGGGTTGTATATTTGCAGCTTCTATGACGCAACTATACTGTATTCAAGGAATAGACATTCAAAAGCAATGCCAAAGTCTATTGCAACAAAAGAAGTTCCAGTTGGCTCTACAGTTAACGGTGAGTATAGTTTTACTAAATTGATATGATTTCGTTATTCATTGGCATTTATTTTTACATTACCAATACATTAGTTATGGAGATTTTTGTTTTGTTTATTATTTGTTGTTTGTAAACAAATCTGCCTATCTTTGTGCATTACCTCTGCACATTTCCTATGGACATATACTATGCACATGCAGAATGCACAGTGACAATGCAAAAAGATAGGCAGATTTGTTTACAAACGACAAAAAATAAACAAAACAAAAATCACCATAACTTATGTATTGGTAATGTAAAAATAAATGGCGGACATTTTACATTTCTTATGGTCTGTATACTACAGATTGCGGTGAAAAAACGCAACGCATAGAATTCAGCCGCTGACCCAGCCAGAATGTTTTCAGTTAGCTAGCTGACATTAGCCAAATACATTGTCTGTGCTAGAAAGCCCCTGGCTCATAGGCCCATAAAATGCATTCAAACTTGGAAATCGACCAACCGCCTCCACAGAAAAATCCACTTGAAAATTATGCAGCCCGTTCATCTTAAAACACGTTTTTTCTAAAGCTACCCGTCGAGACCTTTCCAACAAGCCCAAGAACGTCGAAATCGGACCATCCGTTGATGAGTGTTATGGCTGTTTGAAAATTTTCTTTGTCGTCTCCACTTATTATTCTGAGATAATAATTTTGTCTGTGTATGTGTGTGTCCGTAGTTTTTGTCCGATCTTTTTCGAACTTTCAGGCATTGAAGTATACTAAAAACCAAGACTTTTTGGTTCCTCCACTTTTTGATTTCGCCACCATCTTGGCCTTAGACGGCCTTTGAAAATTCAAAACAAAGCTTTCTTTTCAATGGTCACTGTGCCAAGGTCAGTCAACCGATTTCAGACTTTTGGGTATCGTTGGAAAGGTCTCGAGGGCACCTATTTGAAGATGAAAAAATCGAGTTGGCATGGTCTTATGGGCAGAAACTTCACAAAGTCTTTTTATATCTTGATATCAATTAAAATTGTGGAAAATGGAATTGTTTCTTGAGTCAAATGTGTAAAAGAACATAGACTGGATGGTTAATCTTATTGAAAAATTCTATTACAAAACAGTTGATATCAAATAAAAAACTTTCTCAAAGTCAATGCTCGTGCCGAAAGCGAACACAAAACTTGTGATGTCAATTTCAAAAAATCATTTCGGAACGATTTCAATTTGCCTATTTTGCATTCTAACTACCCAAGTAACAATTATTAGATGAAATATATCCGAACCCGGGTATATGTTTAGGGTTGAATGTGGGGTTACGTTTGACCAT
>NW_022600327.1:0-6484 GCF_009176505.1 Sitodiplosis mosellana | reverse complement strand
TGTTACACTTTAAAAAAATCTTTTTTGTTGTTACACTTTGAAAAAATTCGATTTTGTTGTTTCATTTCAATAAATTTTTTATTTTTGTTTCACTTATATGTGTTGTGAATAGAAGTTGCGTTTTCATTCTCGGACATTCATATATCTCTAAATTATTTTCCAAAATGGTGATTTCCATTACAGAGAATGATGGATTGGACCAGACTTTTATCTTCAATTAAATTTCCAGGAAAGAGATAAGCACAAAGACGTGTTTTTAATCACTTCTTTATTGTGGATTTGTTTTGTTTTATGGTTATTGTTGCTGTGTTTGTGTTTTATCGTTTAAAGTGCTGTTGCTGTCTGGAGTTTCACTACCTTGTTCCTTTGCGATTGTTTTATATATGGACATGGCTTGTCCCACTAGCGATGAAATATCGCCAGCATCTGGAGAATTACAAAAATTAACACTGATTTACTGAGACAAAATTGCTAATTTACTTACTCGAAGGCAAGATCAATGTGTTATTTGTGCGAGCTAATTGATTGAATGCATTCACGTATTGCTCAGCGATTGTTAAAGAGGCAGCATTGCTCCCGTAATTCTGTGATAATCTGAAGAGTTGAGGGCGAGGAGGAGATGTGTTTTAATCATTTCATTAAAATTAATCAAGGAATCATTCTATTATACGTGGAATCCGTAGAAGATGAAAATTGCCTTACGCCTTTGAAATAACAGTCAATCCAACAGCTCGGGCTTCGGCAACTTTGATCATGCCTGCGGCTTCACCAGTCGCATGATTTATTTGTTCTAACTTTTGAGCTTCTGAGGCAAGTATTTGGGCCTGCCGTTTACCTTCAGCCACATTAATTTCAGCATCACGAATACCTTCTGATTCAAGAATTGCAGCTCGTTTTTTACGCTCGGCTTCTACTTGCATTTGCATTGCTTCATGCACTCTTGATGGTAGCTAGAAGTATTATTATAAGGAATGAAATTAAAATTCAGTTTTGCAACGCAACGGAAATTAAGTGACTTACTTTTATATCCCGAATCTCGTATCGAAGACATGTTATACCTGCAATGAAATCAAACATTATAAAACCGTAATGCCAAATATACAGTATAAATATACCCCACGCTTCACTAGCTTTGTTTATAGCATCGACGATCGATACGTTCAACGATTCCCGCTCACGAAACACTTTGTCCAGTGTCATTTTTCCCAATTCTGATCGCATAGTTGTTTGTGCCAGTTGTGTAATTGCAAATTCTGGATCTTCAACACCATAGGACGCTATAAACAGTATCGGTTCATGAGATGTTCTGTGTAGTCAGTTATGAAAAGAATAATTCATAGAATTTACCAAGATATGGATCAACAATACGTAAGTATAGAACACCATCAATGCCTAGAGTGACGTTGTCTACGGTGATAGCACTCTGCTTGGGCACATCAATTGCGATTTCTTTCAAACTTTGAACGTATTTGACACGATCAACAAACGGCATAAGGACGTTTAATCCTGGATCCAGGATTCGATTAAATTTTCCCATCCGCTCGACAATCCAAGCTTCTTGCTGTGGCACAAACATTATTATGGTATTAAGCGGTGTAGATGTTCTGTGCCTCACGGTATATTCGGGACTTGATTGGAATTGTTCAACCAAAGGGAGATGCTACAACATAAAATGTTATTGTGAAATCAAATGAATGTATATGTATGCTAAAAAAAGAACTTACGCTAACAGAGAGTGGTCGTCTATAAGTGGCCATAGATCTTGTCAGTATTGAACGTAACATTTTTGATTTATTTTCGATAGGTTTACGAAATCTTTAAACACCAAAACGTGAATGGTTATCCCGGTACAGCTATGTACTGCTTTGAAACGTCAGAACATATTCCATTTGACATTTCTCTTTGAAAAAAAAACACTAAATTCAAAATAAGAACACTTTGAACGAACACAACCACACTTTAATTCCTAACCTCAAAATTATGGGTTCTTTTCATTTGAAACATTATTTTACCTTATGCAAAACATATTTTAAAGTTTCATCAAAAATATTTTGTGATTCGTAAACAATTGAGATGAAAAACGCAATTTCCTTTATTGGCCATTTCCACATAATTTTTCAACAAACTTATAATAACAATATCGAGCATCGTAGTCCATATCAAACCAAAAATTGACGGCTATACATTTATGGCTCTGTTGAACATGATGATACCACAAGCTTGGTAAATACAGTATGTCTCCTTCGTTGACTCTGACTTTAAAAGGAGTGCTTTTCTGAAATTCAGGATATTTATTATGATTAGGCTTCAGGGGGTCAACACTAACCCACTCAATTTGTATTGGTTCACCACTTTCTGCAAATATACAAAATAATGATATGTTGATTTTAATAAGGTATTAGATGTCAAGATTGGAACAAGCCTACCGTCAGCAACTGGATCGATGAACATTTCTCCATTCTGTGCCATCTTATAGGTACCAACCGGATATTTTCTTCGATTAACGTATGCATAGTCGGTTGGTGGAATTAGTATGAATTCTTTGTATCCAGATATCACGCAATACATGTTTTCGTATGGGTCTTTGTGAAGGGATGTGATTGCACGCTGATCGCCCATCCAAAAATTCACCGCATCTGGTTCCTTATTTGTATTTGTATTTATTATTAGCTTTCGCTCTAAGTTTTTACAATAAATTACATTATATTCTCATATAATTGGGTGGTGCTGTTTTATGTATATTATGCATTTGAGTAGTTTGGAGCGAAAATGTAATACAGAAAAGTTGCGCGGAAAAGAGATTGCTACATAGTTCACTATAGTTTACTATACAGTATACTGTATAGCTATCCCTTTTCCGCTCATTCATCATCGACATTTTTCCGCGCAACTTTTCTGTATTACATTTTCGCTCCAAACTACTCATTTATTTTCAAATAAATCAATTTATTTACCTTATTGAACGCTTCGAATGCAAATTTCAACGCATGCATGTCAATGTCGCCCAATAGCTCGGGAAAGTCTTCTGATAAGTTGGAGTTTTGTTTTTGGATGTAATACACGTTTGGATTTGCACTTTCCTCCAATTTCGCCAGAAAGTCTTCCATTTTCATAGTTTGTTCTTCAGGCAAAACAAAATATTCTTGGTTTTCAGGCTTTTTCACCGCAATTCCATCCGCATATCCATTAGGTGTTATAGCGACTTTCGTTAGCGTTCTCCCATACGTTGTTCTACTAGTTGAAAAATATGTTGAAATCTACCAAAATATAGATTGATATGTCTGCTAACAAATCCGTACCGAAAAAACTCTGCATTCCATTTTGAAGATGCTTGCCACTTTGAACATGCTCCTCGAATGATCACCGGCCGATTTTTTGCGACAAAATCACGAGAAAACTCCAGCGCCGTTGGCTCTGAGAAAAGCTCGCAAATTTGTTTATCTAAAAATAAGTCTGAAATTCGGCCATTTATTATTGTTCCCTTACAATGTTTTCATTGCTGGCGCCCTACCTTTGGCCTGTGTTGAAAGTACCTCGAATGCACTCAATAGATCATTTTTCAGCATATTGGAAGAACGCACCACACATATTCCCAATCCATATCAAACTGTTATTTTAAGTTTCAGATTCTCATAAAATAGTGACAGCTTATGATGACAGTTTATTTTTGACAGTCTGCATTGTCAAATACCAATGTAATCTATAATTTCTGATGAACTTCATAGGATTTTGAACCATTCACAATGATGTGCACTGGGATTTCACTGCAAACATTTATCTTTTATCTGTTAACAGTTTCGCGAGAAACATGTTAAATGATAAGAAAAAGTATTGATGAGATTTCTATTTTTCCGTGGATAATTTGAGCCAGAACTTCTGAAGGTTGGTGGTCCAGGGGGAAGTAATTTCGAATTGCAAATTTTCATTTGGGGGTAATTTTGAAATCGAGTATGGGTAATTCCAAAAGTGAAGAGCAAAAAAAAGGTCCTCACTTTCGAATTTAAATCAGAGTATGGATAAAATTTTCCACATAGGTGTAATGTGCCAAAATTAATTCAGACTCTGAATTTAAGAGGGAGGGGTAATTTGACCCCTCGGACCCTGCTTCAGAAGCTTTGAGCGCAATTGGTGAAAGATGAAAGATAAAGGATAAATGTATCAGAAAAGATACAGAGCGAGTCCTAGAACTTTTCCAAACACACCAATTTAAATATTGCTTGAGATTAAGAGATTCCGCGGAAAAACGAAAAACCGCAATACTCACCTTTTCGAAAATTATGAATCGAATAAAAAACATACTCAGGTCTATCATTAAAAACATCCTACCCGAAGTCATTTCAGTTCATCTTCCAAGATTCGAATATCTATCTTAATATTACTTCTCTGCAAACAAATTTTCTTAGGAAAAGTATTGGTTTTAACCGCAGGATTTTGCGGCTTATATTCTCCCTCGGCCAACTAAGAAGTCAGGTAAAACTGCTCTAGGCCATATCTGTGAATGGGGCAATGTTATTGCGTGCAATTCCCATCGATCAACACCTGTTATAATGAACAATACAGAGGTCCAAGAGGTTATTTGAAAGCATTGAATTTCTATCTATTCCGTTTGTAAAACAAAACAAAATAAAAGTGACATGTTTGAATCATTCGCAATGGAAAACAAGACATTAGGGGTGATCAATTTTCAAAAAAAAAGGATTCAAAATTTAATAGTGCGGGATCGAAAGATCATGAGGAGAGATGAAAAAATGATATTTTCATAGCAAAATGCATGAAAAACGTAACTTTTGTTCGGGAGGTACCTGAAAAAGCCAATTTTCAGAGTTTTTGTCTGGTAAGACTCCCCATATTTTCGAAGAAAAATAACTCTGCACAAAGACACCTACTCCAAAAGGCCTATACTTAAGGATTTTTTGGCCAAAAATTGATTTTCTGAGAGTTGAAATCGAACCAACCGAATATGCGGCTAGAAATATACGAAAACATCACTCGACTTGGTCATAATGTTCGTGAGGGATCATACTAGATGTTCAAAGGTAGCAAAGGCAGAAATTGTTTGCTCAATGGGGTGATTTAGCCGTGAAACTGAAGCTCATGGTCGTGATTTGCACAATTTGGTCCCAGAAAATCGTACTTTTTGACACAAAAATCACACAAACCTGTAACAAATGAAACTAGAAATCGATCCCTCGTCTAAAATTGGGTGGATATAGACACATTTTTGTAAGTATGTTGGCTATAATTTGGCTTTTAGAATTTTTAATTGAAAAAAAATGGCCAAATTTGAGGTGATTTTCGAATATTTGTTGCTCTATCCATGTCCAGAGGCACATTTTGAGTTGTGATATGGCGTTATATCGATAGCTAGGAACAAACTGAGTCGGATAGAGGTATTTTCAGATTGATTTATAGTGGACTGGATCACCATAAATGGGCAAATATACAGAAAAATGACAAATTTCGGCGATTTTTGGCAAATTGACACTATTTTTTTGAATATCCTGAAATAAATCGCTGTAAATCGATCCTATTCAACGTATTTTGCTACGAGCTGCCGAATTACGGCAAAAAAACGGTATGTTTATGCATCACATTTAGAGCAAATTGCGATAATATGTCGAAAAATGGTCATTTTTTAGGTGATTTTCAAAAAAAATCCGGGGTGACACCAGGCAAAAAAGTGCCGGAACAAAATTTTCATCTCTCCTCATGATCTTTCGATCCCGCACTATTAAATTTTGAATCCTTTTTTTTGAAAATTGATCACCCCTACTGTGTATCCCAAAAAATTATTTGTTTTCTATGAAAAATTTGTAAAATTGGGATACGCTGCGAGTTATGGTTAAAAAATTGAAAAAATCGCCTTTTTTTCGACATTCCGCTCCATAGAATCTACTAGATGGGATTTTTCATGTGTAAAATATTCATAAAATTTATTTATTGGACTCTCAGCTACAACTTTGACTCAAAAAGTAAAAGATATCTCCAAATTTGGATAATTTATTGACCAAAAAGTGATGACGTCAAAAAAGCAAAAATAATATAGAACAAAAAAATTACACAGGCATATAAAATCTAAACCGACGCCAAACTAGCCAAATCCAATGAGGGTTTTACTATGGCATAGGAGTACTTTAACCCTCTATAGTCAAGGTCTTGTTCTATCGAACTTTTTGAAAATTGTTCCACTGTGTTATTAAATGCTTTTTATAAAAAGCATTTAATCCACCTTGATCGGTAAATTGAAAACAGAAACCAACCACCAATTCAAAATAAAACGTTTCATTTTTTATTCCACAAAATAGCATTGATACCAAAATAAATGTTGACTTCCGTTTCAGGTGCCATCCTATCTTTTATGTTTTAAAAAAAGTCACTGATTCCATAAATCTTAATAATCGATCGATCGATTAGGAACATGATTGGTACTTATACTGATAATTTACTCAAATTCTCAACGAGAGAGCTACTTATTGACTCTACA
>NW_022600326.1:0-3125 GCF_009176505.1 Sitodiplosis mosellana | reverse complement strand
AATCCAGAACTACCATTTCTTGATTATTTGATGTCAAAAACACCCTAGTGCATAAGCACTCGCCCGATGAGACAATAAAAACAAAATTATTATCGACAAAAGGTCAAACTGAATGATAAGTAATCCAAAGAACGTCATTCATACCTCCATTCGACTCATATCTTTGGCAATTTGTTTATTTAAATTTTTTCAACTTACCTTGTTCAATGGCAGTGGGACCATAATCTTTGGGCCACATATCCTTTGGTGAAATTGCGCACTGCGCCGCTAATATCGTTTGAACTAACAAACCAAAGAGCTGATTTGCTGGACCCACACTCTGGGCAGCACATTCTGGATTCAAAACATCCATGTTCGCTTTTTATTCCAATTCGGTATTTGTGTGTTTTTTTTTCCTGCAATGAAATCAACCAGAAAAAAGTTCAACTTGAGAAAGAAATTGAGTTTCCAACACGCTATCGATATGCGCTTTAACCAATTTGAATTGCAGTATTTGCGTTATTACGTTTTACAACCTTTTAATGAGGAAAATCAATTAATTTCATCGAACGAATTTAGCATTCCCCCCACTCAAGCATTCCCCCCACTCGACTAACAAATGAATTGATCAACGCTAAATTAGCGCAAGATATATTTCAATAAAATTGCCGGTGAGAAATTATGAATTAACATCCACGTCAATCGGTGTATCAATGAGATATAGCGTCTATTAAACCGGAGTTTGAGAAATCGGATCAGACAGAAATCAATGCGCCAATATGATTATCGTCGTGTGCAAAGCTATTGAGATCAAAATGATTTCAATTGGAATCATTTAAACTGATTTATTGCCAAAGCGAAGCTATACCGGTTATTTGACGAAAATAACTCACTAAAAATCACATTGTTAGATCTTTCACAGCTATATCTCCACTGCACGAAATTAATGTCTAAAACAACACATTTGTAGAAAGTCCAAACAGAAAATCAGATGTAGAGAAAATCAGCAAAAATGCCTTGAAAATCAGATGAAATTGGTCGCGAATCAATAATTCCAATTGAATAAAAATCCAATCATCAAATTGTTTCTAAATTTTTGGTCAACTTTTTGTAACCATTTCAATCACTTTTTCAACTAAACGAATTTCAATATCAAATATTTCACTAGAGAGAACTTACTTTATTAAAAAAATGTCGAATTAATGAATTTGTCGAAATGGTTGCTACTGTAAAGACTGAATTCCAAATGAATGGCTAACGAAGAGCCTGTATTCGCTTAAATACAATTTCGTTTGCGGCGATAATTTTTTGTCGTATTGTTATCTTGTCTGTAAATAATAAAACAAAACGTTGTTGTTTGTACATTACTTATCTTTGGTTATCATCATCTAATATACAAGCACATTCAATGGGTCGATTGGTGTATGTGTGGAATGGAGTGAACTAAGTTGGTCTGCGTGCGTTTGGAACCTAACTGAAGAGCTGTCGCATTCACAGGAAAGAGATACAGACAATCGATAACAGTGCTTATAATTTTTTAATCTCGAAAATTGTGAAGTAGAATTGAAACAGCTCGAAATTGAATGTGTTATTAAGGTGAGACAAGAGACAAAGCCAACGGTGTTGTGTTCACACATCGCCAAAACTTATCTTATCGCAAATTATTTTCTCTGTTTTTCAACCTCTTTTATTCATGTGATTTTGTTATTGTCTTATTCCCTTTACAATTCATTATCACTAAAGTGGCGTATGTTATACTCTAGCCGCATTTCAATGATGCGAAAACGAATCTGAAGTACCACGTAGCCCGAGCCACTTTGTTTGCGTAATTAGTAAGTCAAACGCTGACTGGTACACGTATATCCATTGAATTAAAACATGTGATTTATATTGTCTGCAGAGAATGATCTTCTATTTTCCTTTCTTGTTATTGTTGCGCGCGCACGTTGAAGAAAAGTAACTTCATCATTTTGATAGAATCGCAGCTATTTTTCCAATATTTTCGTCGAGAGAGTTTCGATCTCTTCTTCCACATAGATCAATCCATTGTATCGCCTCTTGTTCACAATCAATGATTAATTTTTTTTTGTCGCATTTCTAATCAATTGTATTGTTCGATTATATTCGGCGAAATTTTGTTTGCAATAAAACTTTTACAGCTGTTGAAAAATAAGTACCTTTTTAGCGTCAAATGCACGTGCTCTATATTATATTGACTTGTGACAACACAACACTGAACAAAAAGACAAACAACACTTAAACCAAACCACTCGTTTACAATTGACAAAACAAACTGTGAAACATATGCGATATTCGATCGCTGGTCACACACCGATTCTCAATGCACCACGTCAATGAGAACGAACGATTGAACGACCGTCCGCAACACAAATCATGCGTTAAGATACACACACACACACAAATCGATACGTATACATATTCAGATCGATGTTGCGTGTACTTTTTACACAACATACACCATGCATACCGGCTACAATCTATTTCTCTTTGCTTCATAATTTCAACTTTTACAGCATAATTCAACCTACTAAAAAAAGAGTCACATCGAAATCATGATGTGTACATCCAAAATGAGTTTACTGTGCTGTGACTGCTACCAATCGAGATTCTCACTCTCTCGCAATCGCACACGAAAAACTCGTTTTGCTTACATTCTCGTTATGTTTTAAGCAATTCTTACAGATTTAGATTCGAAGTCAAACGGCCAATCGATTCACTTTTTTTCAGTGTACAGTTTTAGTTCTAAAATGCAAAACAAATTCAGTGATGTTGACTGAGCACAAGATTGTGCTTTTATTTTGTTCGTCTTTCAAACGCAAATTTCAGTCAAGGTATTTGCACAGCTTACTGCAGCTGCGGTGAAATATTATAGACAAGCAAATAGACGATACGGCTGCAGAGTTTGTTGAGCGAGTTTTTAAGCGCCTAAATGCAGACCGGCGCCCGCCCATTCGGTATTCATGAGGCTATATAAATACAGGCGAAATGATGGGATTTTGAATTCTGATGAATTTTAAGTAATTCTTTTAAATAGATACAGAAGTTGACAAGTTGAACTGTTTTTGAAGAAACGCAAACTTATTGCAGTTTTTGCGAAAATGTGTAGAAAAAAGTATCGAAAAATG
>NW_022600325.1:0-4041 GCF_009176505.1 Sitodiplosis mosellana | reverse complement strand
TGTCGCGCCGATCGGATATCCTTGACCAGTTCCCGATGTTACTTCTAAAGGATTAGACATGATTTCATTTAATTTTACAATTTGTTCACGCTTACTGAGGTTTGATTTGATCCAATTTAGCAGCTGTTCATTCAGTCCCATAATTTTCAGCTTATGTATGAGCAGGTTTATGTCAACTGAGTCAAAAGCCTTTGCAAGATCAAGATAGATTGCATCAGTTTGAATCCCATGGTCCATGTTGATCAGTGTGGGTGAGGTGAATTCAACCAAGTTCGTAATTGTTGACCGTCCCTTTATGAAACCATGCTGGCTATCATCAATGATGTTCTTTATGTGATAATTCAGATGGCTTGCTATAATTGAATCCAAAAGTTTTGGTATTATGCATTGCAGGGCGACTCCACGATAATTTTCGATTTTGTATTTTGATCCACTTTTATGCACAGGTCTCACATAAGATTGTTTCCATGCGATCGGTACATTTCCAGTATTCAACGATTCGTGCAATATGTGAGTTATTGGCTTCAATAATGAAAGCATGCATTTTTTGATGAGTAGATTTGGTATTCCGTCGGGACCAGACACCAAATTGTTTGGTAGCTCATTCATTTTTTCCATGACTAATTCCTCATCGATTTGAATAGGTGGAATGTTAGCACATCGGTCCAACAATATGGGATCATCTTCACGATAACTTGCTTCAGATCCATCAGTTGTCTGTGTGTATGCCTTTTTGAAATGTGCTGCAAATGAATTGGCAATTTCGAATGGATCGTCAAATTTTCGGTCTTCGTATTCCATTTCAGTTGGAAGATCATTTTTTGTGTTGTTACACGCTCTGACGTATTCAAAAAATTTCTGAGGATCTTCATTTATCAGCTGTTCCATTTCGAGCTTGTAAATCCTAAAAGCAAATCGAGATTGTTTTTTATATTCACGACGTAATTCGATATGTTGGTTTCTTATCACATCAGTCGGATCAAATTTCTTCTTGCTGTGCAATTTGTTAACACGATTCTTCATATTTATTAGTTCACGGCTAAACCACTTTGGATGATTGGACTCTTTTCTGGTTTTGACTCCAACATTCATTTCAATTGCAGTGTTAATTCTCGAATACAACTGGTCAACTGCTGCATTCAGATCGGGTTCGTTGATAATACTGCTCCAGTCGGCATTTGAGAAATAATCATTCATTGCATTGTAATCAGCATTCTTGAAGTCTTTGTACGAACTTTGATTTTCGGCTTTCTTTTCAATTTTTTCATGGATGATTACTTCAAGCGCTTGATGATGTGATTCTTTCTTTGCTATGTCGCTGTCATTTTTGTTGCATGTGAACAAGTTGGGTTCATTGGTCCATATTAAATCCAGCCACCGATTGTTGTTGTTGTGATGTGTGCATATTTGATGCAATCCAAGCTCGTTGCAAGTGTCGAGCACGATTCTTTCTTTCTCACTCACCGCATTGATAGCCACTGCTACATTTGGATTGTGTTGAAAAATGTCATCAGGATCATAATCAGCATTGTTGTTGCATGTGTACCAGATCAGATTCCGGAGATTGAAATCACCCGATACCAACAACACATCGTTTTGATTTGCTTTAGAAGCGACTTCACGTAGTGCATTCATGTTTGCTTTGTAGACTTCAAACGGTGAGTCTGGTCGAATGTATAGCTGGATCAGTATTAAATTTCTGCCATTATACTTGACTTTTGCCCATACTTGTTCCGCTCCAAGATGTTCGGCTGTTCCAATACATTGTGGTTGCAACGATTTTTCTACTGCAATTAGTACACCACCCCAGCCTTTCTTCTTGACTCGCTGATATTTTTCAGTGTCCGCAGATCTGTCACAGCGAAACACTTCGAAATTTTGTGGAAAAAATTCAGAAGAGGCGACATCAGGACTGAGGTGTGATTCGCTCAACATGTAAAAAAGGAAAGACGACGCAAGCACTTCAGCAAGAAAGTTTATCGCTTTTTCTTTATCTTTGATGCCATTCATATTATTGCAATACATTGCAGCTTCATCCAACATTGGAACTACATTATTGAATAGATGTTGTTGATGTGGCTGCTGAATGTGAAATGATGTGGCAAAAAGTGGATTTAAACAGAATGATGAGGTGGAGAAGGCTGGGTTTAACTGTGATAAAATGGCTGAGGTTGTGCATACATTAGCATTTGTGGTGGTAGATGTTGTGGCATTTGCATTGGAATTTGTGATGGATGATGATGCATTTGTTGCAAACCTGGTATCACATACGGCGGATGGAAAAATGGTTGCTGCAGAAAAGGAGCAGGTTGCTGCCACTGACTTAGCCGTTGGCTATACACATTTTGATTTTGAAATCTCCGATTGTGATTGTATGGGCGAGAGAAATTTTCAAAACGATGATTTCTGTTGGAATATCGTGTCTTTCGCTGATTGTCATTTTGCTCTCGTTGAAAATGTGCATTTGGTTTGCCTTTGGTTTGCCGATTGTTGTTGTTATCAGAATTATGTTGTGTTGTTCGTTTTTTTTCGGCGTTTTGTTTATTTTTCTTCTGAGCTGTACCATCAGATTGCTTTTTCACTGGGTGAATGAATGGTTTCACGATGTAATTTGGATCCCAATCATCCAAGGTGATGATCTTGTTGCAAACTTCATGGGACAAAGTTGAAATTTTGAAAGATGAAAAATTTCTTGAGTTACCTTTGAACCGTTTGTTTGGAATTTTCTCAACAGAAAAGGCATCAGTGTGAATTTCAGAGTTGGCAATGATAATGGCAGTTACATCATCGGAGGTAGCATCTTTCGGCAAACGAGAAACATGAATTGAATAAATACCATTTATCGGTGTGATTTTTTGTGGCCCCGGTGTTTTTTTCGGATTGGTGTTTTTGTTGTCACTATGACTAGCTGAAGATGATGCACCTAAATCAATTAAACCATTATTCAATTTGTTTTGTATCGATTTGTTGACAGATTTAACGATTTCTTCACTCAATCGCTGAATGGATACTTCTCTGTGCTCCACTTCAGTGGTTATCTTGTTGAACTTAGTTGCACAGCAATGACATGTTATTCCGAATATTGAATCAGCGCTAAACATTTGAAGAAATTCGGAATATTTGCTGGGTTTGTCCGATAATATCTTCCATTCGAAAGTACCATCACTTCTTACAGTTTTAGACATCAGTTCAAACGCATGCAATAACTCCTTCGTTCTCAATTCATCAAGCTGGCGTAGACACTCAACAAATATTTTTTTACCACAAAACCGGCAATTCAGAGACCATCCATAATATCTGGATCCATTACAATTGTTTGTTTCACAGCTGTGTGGTTGTGTTGTTGACATGTTGAGGTTATATTGCTGCGAGTTCAGTGTTATGATTTTAATGTTTTTATTTCACCGTTTAATTTATGTTGACTAGTTCAATAAAATTATATTTACAAATAATACACGTAGTGAAATACTGCCCGATCGGAAAACCTATTGCTGTCAGTCCTAACAACCTCGAAACAGCACTGTGGCAAACCGATTGTATTCACTGTAAACAGTCTTGAAAATAATCTGCTTTTTTCCTTTTTAATTTTGCGAAAAAAGTTTTCGGGACCAATTCCTATACTTTCCCTTGACACGTTGTGTACGGAAAAGTAAAAGTACTTATCAAGATACGATCATCCGTTGGAAAATTATTAGCGTTAAGTACGCGAATCATTTGTTGAAAAATTGAAATTTTCGGCGAACGGACGGGAAAAACGTGTTTTTAGTTTCATTGAAATTTTCGGACAAAAAATTGTCAAGAAATTTCTTTTTTTTCGGACGGACAAAATCTGTCCGTCCGAAAAAAAGTTCGGTTTCGGACGGACGGACGGACAAAAACGACTTTTTCAATTTTTTGTCCGTGTCCGTTGACAGCTTTAACTGAATCATTGAACAGTACCAGAAACGTTCCCGTTTTTCCGATTTTTTCAATTGTATGCGTATCATGTACAAGAATTTCATTATCTAAATCCACTAAAATATCCAATCGAACAAAACCAGG
>NW_022600324.1:0-4678 GCF_009176505.1 Sitodiplosis mosellana | reverse complement strand
AATGTTACTGAGGAATTGGTTATGGAAAAAATCCACGATTTGCCAAACAATTTGGTGTCTGGTCCCGACGGAATACCGAATATGTTCATCAAAAACTGCATTCACACATTGCTGAAGCCAATAACACACATATTGCGTGAATCGTTAAATTCTGGTTATGTACCGAACACATGGAAACGCTCTTATGTAAGACCTGTGCACAAAAGTGGAGCTAAATATAAAATTGAGAACTATCGTGGAGTAGCACTGCAATGTATAATACCAAAACTGTTGGACTCGATAGTAGCAAATCATTTGAATTATTACATGAAGAACATCATCGATGGCAGCCAGCATGGTTTTGTCAAAGGAAAATCAACAATAACGAATCTGGCTGAATTTACTTCACAAAAATTAGTCAACATGCAACATGGAACTCAAACTGATGCAATATATCTCGACCTTGCTAAAGCGTTTGACTCGGTTGACGTGAAACTGCTCACACACAAGCTGAAAATTATGGGATTGAATGAGCAAATACTAAAATGGATAAAATCATATCTAAGTGAACGTCAACAAATTGTAAGATTGAATGGAGCCATGTCTAATCCCATCGAAGTAACATCGGGAACAGGTCAGGGATACCCGATTGGAGCGACACTGTTTGTCCTGTTTATCATTGATTTGCCACATTGTCTAATGAACTCCAAATTACAATCGTTTGCCGATGACACTCGTTTTTCAATGCAAATAAAGCGACATGATGACTGCTTGGCACTTCAGGATGACTTAAATAGAGTTGTTGATTATTTCAAACGTAATCGCATGAACTTGAACGTTAAAAAAACGAATTTCGTATCATATCACCGTGGTGAGCTGAAATTTGACTTCAAGTACACTATCGAAGGGAAGTTGATTGACAGAGTCAAAATAATAAAGGACCTTGGAGTAATTTTGGATGAAAAAATGAACTTTAGCGCACATATCGAGTATATAACTGCTAAAGCCAAAGCTAGACTTGCGTGGATAAAGCGTTTTGGAAGAGAGTTCAACGACCCATGGACCATAAAGAAACTCTTCTTCACATTCGTATTACCTATTATTGAATACGGATCGCAAATATGGAACCCACACACCAATGAGAAAATTGCTAGAATCGAATCAGTCCAAAAGCAATTTCTACTGTTTGCACTGAGAAAAATGCAATGGTCACGCAGATTCATCTTGCCACAATACAACAATCGTCTGCTGTTTCTACAAATGATTACCTTAGAAGAACGAAGAAAAATCGCACAAATTTGCTTCATACACAATGTTATCTCTGGCCAAATATCATCAAAGTATATCATGAAAAAAATCAACTTTAGAACACCACGACATCGAACAAGAAACACTCAATTTCTGGAACTGCCGACTAGAATATACAACTACTCAATGTTTGAACCGATCAATCACATGCTAACCACATATAATGAATTCTATAAATATTTTACTATTGAAAAGCCAAATCAAACGAATGAATGTGATACTAGCACTATCCCAAAAATATATAATACTTATTTAATTGATTTTAATGTTAGTACAAGTACTGTCAAACAAAGAATAACAGATTATTTTAGAAGAAATAGAACTTGGAAAGACTGAAGAAAATAAGAATACATATTGTAAATATGCAACCAAATATTTATATCAAATAAACCACCTCTGGCGAAGAAACGCTGTATGGTGCAGAATAATAATAATAATAATAAAAAAAAAGGCGACAATGCTGGTTTTTAACTACAACATTTCATGTTTCATTTTCTTTGGCTAAATACACACCACTTTGTGTTTGTGTAGTGTTAGTTGGTTTTGTTAAAAAAAAAATTCGGGTACAAAACAACTGATATCAAATAAAAAAACTTCTTTCGAAGTAATTCCTCGTGACGAAAGCGAACACAAAACAGCTGATATCAATTTAAAAAAATCATTTCGGAGCGATTTGGATTTGCTTAGAATTAGAACTTGGAGAAACTAATTCTTCTAAAATAATCGGTTATTCTCTGTTTGACAGTATCTGTACTAACATTAAAATCAATTAAATAGGTATCACAAATTGGAATAGTACTAGTATCACATTCATTCGATCGATTAGGCGGTTTGATAGGGACAAAATACTTATAAAATTCATTGTATGTGGTTAACATGAAATTGATCGGTTCAAACATTGAGTAGTTGCATATTCTAATCGGCAGTGACAGAAATTCAGTGTTTCGTGTTCGATGTCGTGGCGTTCTAAAGTTGATTTTTTCCATGATATACTTTGATGATATTTGGCCACAAATAACGTTGTGAATGAAACAAATTTGTGCTATTTTTCTTCGTTCCTCCAAGGTGATCATTTGTAGAAATAGCAGACGATTGTTGTATTGTGGCAAAATGAATCAGTGTGGCCATTGCATCTTTCTCAGTGCAAACAGTAGAAATTGCTTTTGGACTGATTCGATTCTAGCAATTTTCTCATTGGTGTGTGGGTTCCATATTTGCGATGCATATTCAACGATTGGCAATACGAACGTAAAGAAGAGCTTCTTTATGGTCCACGGGTCATTGAAATCTCTTCCAAAACGCTTGATCCACGCTAGTCGAGATTTAGCTTTAGCTGTTATGTATTCGATGTGTGCGCTAAAGTTTAGTTTCTCATCCAAAATGACTCCAAGATCTTTTATCACTTTTAGTCTGTCAATCGACTTGCCTTCAATAGTGTACTTGAAGTCAAATTTCAGCTCACAACGGTGATATGATACGTAATTCGTTTTTTTGACGTTCAATCTCATGCGATTACGTTTGAAATAATCAACAACTCCATTCAAGTCAGCCTGAAGTGCCAAGCAGTCATCATGTCGCTTTATTTGCATTGAAAAACGAGTGTCATCGGCAAACGATTGCAAGTTAGAGCTGACTATGCAATGGGGTAGATCAATAATGAACAGGACAAACAGTGTCGCTCCAATCGGGTATCCCTGACCTGTTCCTGATGTTACTTCGATGGGATTTGACATGGCTCCGGTCAATTTTACTATTTGTTGACGTTCACTTAGATATGATTTTATCCATTTCAGTATTTGTTTATTCAATCCCATAATTTTCAGCTTGTGTATGAGTAGGTTCAAGTCAACCGAGTCAAACGCTTTAGCAAGATCGAGATATATTGCATCAGTTTGAGTTCCATGTTGCATGTTGACTAACGTATGTGAAGTAAATTCAGCCAGATTCGTTACTGTTGACCTTCCTTTGACAAAACCATGCTGGCTGTCATCGATGATGTTCCTCATGTGATAATTCAAATGATTTGCCACTATCGAGTCCAACAGTTTTGGTATTATGCATTGTAATGCCACTCCACGATAGTTCTCAATTTTGTATTTAGCTCCACTTTTGTGCACTGGTCTTACATATGAGCGCCTCCATGTGTTCGGTACATAACCAGAATTTAACGATTCACGCAATATGTGTGTTATTGGTTTCAGCAATGTGTGAATGCAGTTTCTGATGAACATATTCGGTATTCCGTCGGGACCAGACACCAAATTTTTTGGCAAATCGTGGATTTTTTCCATAACCAATTCCTCAGTAACATTAATACGTGGGAAGTTCGCACATCGGTCGAATAATATCGGATCATTTTCATCATAGCTTGCTTCGGATCCATCAATCGGTTGTGTATATGCTCTTCCAAAGTGTGTAGCAAATCAATTGGCAATTTCGTTTGGGTCGGTGCATTTGTTGTCATCATATTCCATTTCATTTGGAAGATCGTTATTGGTATTATTGCACGTTCTTACATACTCGAAGAATTTCTGTGGATCCTCATTTATCAATTGTTCCATTTCGAGTTTGTAGTTTCTAAAAGCAGAACGAGATTTCTTCTTATACTCACGACGTAGTTCAGCATGTTTTTTTCTCGTTTCATCGGTCGTTTTAAACTTCTTCATTTTGTGCAGTGTATTCACTCTGTTTTTCAAATTGATCAGTTCACTATCGAACCACTTCGGATGAATTTGTTGTTTCTTCGTTTTCGTTTCAACAGTCGTATCAACTGCAGTGTTAACTATTGCGTAAAACTGATCAATTGCATCGTTCAAGTCGATTCCGCTGAAAACATTGTTCCAGTTGGCATTATCGAAAAAATTATTGATCGATGTGTAGTCAGCATGTTTGAAGTCTTTGTATGTAATCACATCATCAGATTTGCTGTCAATTTCATCATGGATGACTACTTCGAGTGCTTGATGGTGTGTTTCATTTTTTGCTATTTTACTTTTGCTCATTTTGCATGTGAACATGTTGGGCTCATTCGTCCATAGCAAATCCAACATTCGTTTGTTTTCATTGTGGTGAGTACATATTTGAAAAAAACCCAGCTCGTGGCACGTATCGATGACAATTTTCTCTTTTTCGCTCACCACATTTACAGCAACAGCTACTTCCGGATTCGCCTCAAAGTTGATATCAGGATCATGAGTATCATTTGTGTTGCATGTATACCAAATCAGATTGCGCAAATTGAAATCACCTGATACAAGCAGTACATCATTTTGATTTGCTTTTGATGCTACTTCACGCAATGCATTCATATGGGCTTTATAAACTTCCAACGGTGAATCTGGTCCGATGTAAACTTGGACCAGTATCAAGTTTCTGCCGTTGCATTTTACTT
>NW_022600323.1:0-5701 GCF_009176505.1 Sitodiplosis mosellana | reverse complement strand
CAGTTCCACGTTGGCTACAAAATTGCTGAAGATAGTGGCCATAAAAAGTGGATACGCTGCGAGTTATGGTTGAAAAATGGTAAAAAATGGGCATTTTCGGGATTTTGAGGCCCTAGATGCTTTTTTTGGGGGTAAGTTTGTTCTGCATTTTTTTCTCCCATTCATTACCTACAACTTTGCTGAAGGCACAAAAACAATATTCCTTACGGTTTACCGAGAAATATCCTTGTGAAAATATCGCAAAAGTGCTCAAAATCCAGTTTGAGCCAAAAATGCAAAAATTCATATAAATTCACCTGTCAACCAACTTGGCAAAACGAATGATGCAGAATTTCTAGTTTTGATGAGTACTTTCAGAAGCGATTGGTTAAAGTGAGTCCCTCATCCATGACCGAAAAAATGTTGCACAGTGTAATCCAATCTCAGGAATCCAAAAGAAATCAATCAACATAAAATAACTATAAATAGGACGGAAATTCATCATATTGAGTCAGTCTTAATCTTGTCTCACTTTTGTCAATAAACTCTGATACTTCTCCAATAAATATAAAATAAACCAAAACCAAATCTTTCTTTCTTGGGATAAATCAATCCTTAATTAACTGGCGAGTCAACCGGCAGTCAGTTCTCCGTTTCTAATACAAATCTCCATCTGAAGAGATCTGAAACACCTGACGAACCACACCCGGACCCACAATTCACCTTAAAGAGGTTACCAACAAAAAGTACATAAGCATTCTCTGGAAACATTCTTTATGAAATTAAAATAGAAAAAGTAAATCAATATACTAAAGATAAAAAGAAAAAAAATTTTTTAACACACTTCAAAACAACGGTACATAAGTATACCAAAGAATGCCGTGCCTGAATCATAAAAAAAGAGTAATAGAAAAAGTGGAGAGAACAACGATGGACAACACAAAAGAAGAAAAAACTAAAACAAAAGAAGAGTCGCAAACCTTCGATAAAAATACGAGCAAACAAGAAAAAAACTTCGAATTACGATTTCACAAAATCAACTTGCCTAAAATAAAATAAGACATGAAAAAACTTCCGTTAAAAATATGTATTCGTTGCGAAAATTACGTGAACTATGAAACACATAACCGCAACCAATGTGCTCTTTTTCATCACGAAAAAAAGAGGAACATCAAGCGAAGAAGGATCCAACGAATCCAGTGAAGAGCCGAATGAAAGGAAAAACGAAGAAAAATATTACAACTGGCGAAAAACAACCACATCCGGAAAATGGAAACAACACGGACAAGCATCATTCCAAACAAATGACAAAAGAAAAGAAAGGCAAGAGATGCGAAAAAACACAAATATTATTTACGAACAACAAATAATCCATATCGAAAACAAACCAAATTTCACGAGACCACACTACAACGTCTTCAAATGGAACACACCACAAACATCAAATGAAACTATCGAATGGCCACCTAAAACAAGCGGGGCAAACACACACAAATTTTCAAACATCATCGAACTTTTAAATCGAAAAAAGAAACGAACAATCTGCATCGAGGGGAATATAGCCTACTCCAACTAATGTACGAAGAACCAACCACGTGGACTACACCATTCCAATCATTTGCAATGCTATCTATGGCACGAAACCACCGAAATCGATGCGATCATCTACATAAGGACATCACCCGACATTGCTTTGGAACGTATAAAAAAGGGAAATCGACCAGAAGAAAGCAAAATGATGGAAAACTACATAAAAAAGATCGACGAGATGTACGAAAATTGGCTAGTGAAGGGAAACTTCTCATGGCCATGCCAGATTATTATTATAAATGGCAACCAAACAACAGAACAGATCATGAAAGATTTAAACAAAGAAGTCACATTAATAGCTTAAAAAAAATATAATAATAAATCACAGCAGCCAAACGAAAATTGAAACCAACAAACAAAATTCTAAATAAAGTAACCAAAAAAAGCATCAGTGTATAATCGAAAGTCAAACAAACAACAAGGAAAATGTTGAGCAAAAACTGGTATCTGCGAGACGCAAAAAGGGGAAAAATCAATTTCCTATTACGAGACATAACAACAATCGGGAGAACCAGCGCAGCAAATATCCAGGTGAAAAACAAAAAAATAAGCAGGCTACAATGCAAAATATTGATGGACGGTCTAATCCCAGTCTTGTTCAACCACTCAAACAACGGAACGATTATCAACAACGAAAAAATAACATCAGCAAAAGAGTTGAACGAGGGCGACAAAATAAAATTCTATGAAGAAAGCGATGAAAGTTTCACCATACAAAACATTGAAAAAACAAAAATAACGACCGAAATCATAATCAGTGACTCAAGTGACACAGAAGACGAAAAAGCAAATGGAAAGGAAAAAACAAGCCACAACGATTCTGCCCAAAAAATCATGAAAAAAATCAACTCTGTGAGCCCAAATAACTGGAACTGGAAACCGATTCGGAATCATACAAAAACCCATGGAATAATTTGCAAAAAGCGAAGAAGTCATTTGACCCACCAACACATGCTGCCACATCTCACGATTCACCAAAATATAATTTGGGCTATAACACACCATACGATTCGCCACAATATAATGGCCCACGCTACAACACAACTTGGGCATATGACACTCCAAGCAACAACTCGAGTTCACAAAAATAAAGTCCAACCTACCCACCTTACAGCTGGCCATCATACAAAAGAGACGACAACAAAGAAGAAAATTCGTCACAAAAAAATGCAAAAAAAACAACAACAACAACCAAGAAATCAGACGAAAAAGAAGAAAAATCATCACGAAATATTAAAAAGACAGGAAAATCAGGGGTGACTATCTACAAACCATCCGACAAAATCGACTTCAACCAATGCAAGGTCCAATGAGCTGAATAATTCGGGAGAATTATATTTTAGAGAGGGAAGAGTAAACATAGGAACATACTCTTCAAGTATGACCTATTAATTACATCTCAGTTAACTTTGATCCAATTAACTTCACTTTCTTTCATAATCAAAAAAGGCTATTTGACTTTAAAAAAATAATAATAATCCAATCTCAGGAATCCAAAGGAAATCAATCAACATAAAATAACTATAAATAGGACGGAAATTCATCATATTGAGTCAGTCTTAATCTTGTCTCACTTTTTTCAATAAACTCTGAACTTCTCCAATAAATATAAAATGAACCAAAACCAAATCTTTCCTTCTTGGGATAAATCAATCCTCAATTAACTCTCGCTCGGCTAGTCTATAATAGAAACGATTCGGGAAAAAGTATAAAACAAAAACAATACTATTCAAACTGGTTTCAACATCATTTATGCAAGCGTCAGGTAGTTCAAGTGTTTGCCATTGGCATTTCATTTTTATTTTTACCTCACAACTTTCTAGTTGATTCACACATTTTTATGTGTATGTTTGAAGTAACAGGATTAAGAGGTTTGAGTTGTAAGAGTAATAGATTATCCATGCATTTGATATTATTTTAAACTAATTATTAAACCAACCCAAACGAAATTATGGTTTGAGTGAAGTGTTTCAAGGAAATGGAACAAAGAAGGCCAATTTCGAAGAGAATACATTTATTCAAGAATAATTTAACAGAAAGAGTGAGAATAAGTAAAATTATATACTGATCAGTGATCATTGATCAATCCATCATCATAAAGACTTTCCACGTGAATAATAAAGCGAATTACTGAAAGTTACATATGAAAAACGTGGGTACTTGTTTACGCAAATTGGAATGGGACGCCCGCGTCGTATCAAAGTGGTTGATGTGCTGTTGTCTACATTTACACTAAACGTATGGGTGGATCCATGGGAATTTTTTTTCAATCTGAAAAACCATTGGATGCTTTTCAAATACATACATAATTGCGCCGTGAGCTAGACAAACATAACAATATACATTGTTCGTAGACCTGCCATTTAAATCCTAATAAATAAATTTTAAGAAAACTTTAAAGAAAACACAATTCTATCTATAGAATATATGCCAAATATATTTGGGCCTTTTTAACCTCATATTTTTATTTTATTTCACACAATACGGAAAATTAATTTGGTTTTTTTACTGATTTCATCGCAAACATTATTAAGATTTTTCATATCGAAACTTCCTCCGAATTTGCCTCCTTTTAGTTGGTGTTGAATTTCAACTGAGTTGCGTCGCTTTTTACCAATCGAGTCCACATTTGTGTTGCTCTGGCTGGCGTATTCGGTTACGTTTTTGCCATTCCATTCCTTTTTTGGATTTTCGATCATCATTTCTTCTGAACATTGCTCAATTTTTATTTTCTCCGTATTTTTGTTTTCTTCGCCAACACCATTCAATTCTGATTTGCGTTTCCGCAGCCACATTTTACTGATGAGTATTCCTCCTCAGTTAAATGGTTCACATAAGCTGTTGCTTCAATTTCAATTTCTACCATTGCGTTCTCCCATTCTTCTTCCTCGAATAAATATTCGGAGAACTTGCTCATTTTAGAACTGTTTATTTAAGTGGACACCAGAGAAATAATATAGAAACTTTGACGTTGATCCAAAATGATGAAAATATATTCCATAAAGCTTCAGGATCTGATAATTGACAACATGATATCATTATTTTAAAGCATGTTCTAATTTTCTGAGGTGAATCCGTTGCCACAGCCTCATTTAACGTTCGGTCCCATTGTTCGTCATCCTCCAAAAATCTCAATTTTAAACATGCTTGTTGTAATGATTCACATACAATTCCATCAACGGTTTTCAAGTCGAGATTGAATGACATTGGGCCCTTTATTTTGTGTAATAAAATCCGAAAACAAAAGCATTCCATATTTCGTAAATGAACTGTATAATATACAGTGTATATACACGCCCGAGCATATTTGTTTTACGAATATCCAGAAAACGGTTAACCAATTCACCATATTTCCTGCGCTTAAAATGTTTTTTTTTTGGCTATCAAAGGTGTAGTATTGAGGTACTTCGTTATAAAGTATTTGCCTCGCAAATTCATCATTTAGACCATTCCATACGAAATAAGGCACTTTCTGCCTCGAGGTCTTCAGAATTGGCTGAAACTTTGCACGGGAGTTGCGTTTGGGCAAAAACTCAGAAAACCACATTTTCCTCCAGGGTCTACCTCCGGTGACCCTGTTGACCCACCCCAAAAATTGGAAAAATAAAGAAAAATTGATTTTTCAGACCAGTGTTAAAACGTTTCAACGTAATCATAGATCAATGAAATTTTTACACAATTCAGGGATTCATGAGCCCTTTCTAGCCCACACTTTAGGTATCCCACAATTGTGTCTTTAAATACCGCTCTGTTCCGATTTTTGGGCTTCCAAACATTCAGGTTGGGCAAACCCCATTTTGACGTGCGTTTTAGAACCACTTTTTTGCTTTATTTTTCAAGCCCACCAAGACCGCTTTAAGAAAACAAAATAAAATTGTTGGATACATCCATCTGATTTTCGTATTTTTTCGATTTTCTGAGTGCCATACGTTTTAGCACAGACCACTTATAGAGCCCCGCATCTAAATACTTATGTCGGGTCTCAGAAATATCGCACGTACGAAAAGGGAAAAGGGAACAGCTAATTTCATGACAAAATTAGCTGTTCCCTCTTTTTTATCTAAATGAACAAAAACACAGTTGATTTTTTTTGAATTCATATGGTTGGCCGATTTTAGTCTTTATTTATTAA
>NW_022600322.1:0-1947 GCF_009176505.1 Sitodiplosis mosellana | reverse complement strand
GTTATATTGAATGCGTTTTATATTATACAGACATGCGATTTTTGATTTTATTGTGTTGGCATTCCATTGCAATGACAACCAATTTAAAAAAAAAGAACACACAACCTCACAAATTTCGACACTAATGATCGTCGATGGCAATTTTCTATCATTTTTTCCTGACTTTTTCTTACATTTTCATTCTCAATTTATTCTCTTCTGACTATCAATCAAAGAGTGAGTCTGTTGATTGCCTTTTTTAGAAAATGGCTATTTTTCTATAAGCCGAAGGCATA
Source organism: Sitodiplosis mosellana (assembly GCF_009176505.1). NCBI lineage: Eukaryota > Metazoa > Arthropoda > Insecta > Diptera > Cecidomyiidae > Sitodiplosis > Sitodiplosis mosellana. The sequence goes on along the minus strand of NW_022600322.1, from coordinate 1,672 downwards.
CCTTAACAATTAATCAAATTGGTTTGTTTCATAGACTGAGCAAATAGTTTTTAACAAAAAAAAATGTGACTTTTTGAAGAAAAAAAAGAGTAAGACTCGATAAAATAGAATTTCTTAGTGTAAGAAACATGTTTTAAAATTGATTATACAGTTCCTATGTATTAATAAATACGTATGTCTCACGATAAAATTAATGCATTTTATTTTCTTATTTATGAATATTTCCAAAGTTGAAGCATTCATGAGATACTTAACTTTGGAAATATTGCGGTTTGTTTTAATATTTTAATCGTTGTGGAAATTGTTAAATTTCTGATTGAACATGGCGCATATATCAATGGGAACAGGAATTCGTAAGAAGAATTTATTCTTCGATTTTTCAATCATTATATAATCTTCATTGATATGATTTAGGTGCACAATGTGCATTTAATAAATTCACAATATAAACTGAGCTGTCATACCGTGTATTTTAAAGCTATTTATAATGTTAAATTGATAAAGTGCTTTGCGTTTAAATGCCTAAATATGGTCAAGTTCATTCTTGATATGAAAATAGTTTGTTATCAATGTTTTCATTATTATTGATTGAACTTGGCCAATCAAACATGATCAAAATACCGAAGTATTCCAAAATCAACTGTGACTGTGAATTAATTACCAATGCAATTATAGTGTTACTTAACTCTCCTACGTGATTTGAAGTCTGTAGAAATTCACGAATTTAAGGGAAAATTTCTCGACATTTCTGCGATGAACAACGAACGCAAGAAGCTAAAGGGAGCACGCAAAGTGAAAATTTACGTCGACGAAGCTGTTTATTTGGCTACAAAATGGATAAAATCAATTGTCCTCAATTGATAAGCTTTCAATAATTGTATTTTCATATTTGTGTATATTTTTGTTCATTTAAATGAAAAATTGCATTCAGCAACAACGTGCATTTTGAAGAATATCATATTCGTGAACTTTCGTTTTGTCGTGTAATATTATGATATATTTTGTTTTTTATTCGATTAATTAATTTTTCGCTTTCTATTAGTCTGTTTACTGGGCTTGTCGAAATTGCGAATAATCGATTGGAAACAGATGTGACGGATTAATTCATCAAAAAAATTGGATTGAATTTAAATCATCAGATTTAGACTGGGATATTATAAGTGAATTCGAAAACAATGTACATATGTATAAATGTGGTAAATGTTATTTTCGGTTTGAGAGTTCAATTTTGAACAATTCAAGCATTTTATTTAAACGATCTCAGTTTACATTGATTTATTAATTTTGTTGTGGTTTTCGATTTTACTTGACAATAAAGAAATTTACTTTAGTATACTTTGCAAAAAAAAAAACTTCGTCGAATCATTGATTTTCGTATTCATTGAATTACAAATATGGAACGTGAGTCGCGAACAAGTATATAATGAAACGTATAAGTAACTTGCAGAAGCAGAAATTGGTGTACCGCAAAAATAAACGTCCGTTGAGTGCCCTCACTCAGTTTTATAAAAAATTTGTATAAACATACGCGCGCAAATTTTTTCGGCTTCAATTATACGGATTTGCGGGCAACCGGAAGAAATGTGGTTCGAAACTGTACGAAAGTGAATATTCGATACACGGGACAAGAGCGTGACTTTCAAAAGAACTATTTGCGTTTGTTGGAACTCTT
>NW_022600321.1:0-3029 GCF_009176505.1 Sitodiplosis mosellana | reverse complement strand
TTTTTGGTTATCGTCGATCCTAAAAATTTGATTTTTTATGGAAAATCGAGGACTTTTCTGAACAAAAATGCAAGAACTTTTTAAACACATTTGATTTTATTGAGCTTGAGAAACGATTTATTATGCTCATTTAATTTGAGTAACATCCAAATTTTATTAATAAAAATGAATGTATTGCATTGAAAGTGTTGCTGGCCAACAAAGTATCAACCTTCATTTTTCGATCTTGACTTTGATGACTCGGCGCTCGAACCACTTTTTATGCTGAAAACGTAGAAATACGAACATTAAAATTTATGAAAACCTGAACCAATGTATATTTCGTACACAAACACACCTGCTTCAAGGGACTTCTTGAATTTTTTGGTTGCACGTTTTCCGATGGCAGAATACTTTTTGTATCCAAGCAAAAGTAGAACCACGACCAATATTGCGACGATGATGATAATGAGCAATATCTTTATATCGAATAAAGAATTGTCCAATTCCGAACTTCGAATCTCGAATTTTGGTGGATTTTGTTCTTCCGTCGAAATCATTTTTGAGTTTAAGTTCGAAGGGTCATTTAAAGCTTGACCAATCTCGTACCCAGCAAAGCCAGCCGAACCGTATTTCACAGCGTGTTTGAAAACTTTTTTGGCGATTTTCATTCCAACTTTTACAACTGGACCGGCTGACATTTTCGATTTAAAAAACTGCACGATAAAAGGGCGATCCGATTGATTCAAAAGTGAATATCACAATGATCATTCATTTCAATTTGAAGTCAGCGGTTGGTTAAAATCGAAATCACAGCAAAACATTTTTTGTGCATAATTTCCGACATAAGATTGTTTAGTCTCCTTCTGATTTGCGTATTTGTTTATTCTCAGCCATAATATTCTTTCAAATAAATCTGAACCCTAAATTCCAGAGCCGCGAAACAGTCGCCGAAAAGAAAGAATGCTGAGTTGGCATATTTTTGTTATTATAAAAATTGAAGCGAATTAAAATTGAATGCAGATATCGACAGTTTATGTTTGTCTCGCACTTCAAATATATGAAGCGATATATTCTAAATTGTACTCAATGTGAGTCATCACAATACATGCGCTGAATAGACCAAGTGATATGTAAACCTAAACTACGCAGAAAATATACGAGAAGAAGTGCTCACCCGTTTTGCTCAAGACCCGAGGAAATTACTTTTTTAATAATAAGTTAATTTTATAGTGAATTTCGATACTAAAAAAATTAAATATGTCCTCGTTTTTCAATAGAAAAAAACTAAAAAATGTCCTCGATTTTCAAATATTTCTTGTTTTGCCCCTACCTTAACGAAATCCTGAGAACGCTCTTGAGTATATGCTTTTTGGGGATGGTGTCTTGGTGAAATATTATTTTTTCTCGAAAATATGGGGAGTCTACCCAGACAAAAACTCTCAAAATTGACTTTTTAAGGTACCTCCCGAACAAAATATACGTTTTTCATGGATTTTACTATGAAAATATCAATTTTTGTTCGGGAGGTAGCCCAAAAATTATTCATAAGAGATTCTGTATGAGTAGATTCCCAATATTTCTCGAAAAAAATAACTTTGTACTAAGAAACTCATCCAAAAAGTGTATTTTTGGGGTACCTTCCGAACAAAAATTCAATCTTATCTCTTCAGGAACACAAAAATGGTCCGCATTCTGCCTATAAACTGGCCGTTTCGGCCAATCATATTTTTATCACAAGGTAAATGCTGGACCCTAACGCCATCTATTGATTTATGTAGAAATCATTAAGGTTTAGACTTAACAGTAGACTTGACATGAAGCTCAGTACTTTACTGTTACTCAACTTACCAGAGATTACTATGAGATATTTTTATTCATATGGGATAGAAATATCGCATAAAAATATCAGATATTTTTCATGCGTTGCGTTGTTGTAACGCATCTGCAGTACAAAATTCATATTCCTTTCTGCGTGCCAAGTCGAATTTGAGACTGATCCGAGCCGAATTCAGCAAAATTGACTTGGCACGCAGAAAGGAATATGAATTTTGTACTGCAGATGCGTTACAACAACGCAACGCATGAAAAATATCTGATATTTTTATGCGATATTTCTATCCCATATGAATAAAAATATCTCATAGTAATATCTGCAACTTACATTTAAGCTACTTGGACTAACTTGATAGCAAAACGTCAAACCAAATGGTAGTTGTACTCGCTGTTGACGTCTATTGTATTTGCCTTGTGATTTTTATCCTCGAAATCATGTAAGCCATTTGCATAAAAATCACGTTTTCTCGTCATTTCACACATTTTCGTTTGATTTCTTTGCACAAATCAGTGGATAAATTACATGTAAATGGTGCTTATAAGTTTGGCAACAACCCTATCTAACCAAGATAATCGTATAACTGCGCAAAGATCAATGGAAAATAAAATGAAATGCACTTTTCTATATATTCGCATTTATATATTGTTTATTTAACTTTGAAACGGAATGACAGGGAAAAAAGACGGCAAGAAACGAATTTCTCACCGCATAAAAAATCTTATTCGAAACAGAAACAGTTAAAAGAAATAGATAGTAAATAACAAGCAATGAGGACACGTGCAAATAACAGCACATTACTTCATCATATGTAACCATAGGTGGTTACAACTTCTGACGGATTATTATTATTATTTATTCGGTTTCTTCATGCTTACATCTAGTTGTACAATGGTTGAGATCTACTATTTAAATTACTATACAAATTATGGCCACATTACTCAGGGCAAAACAATGCAATTGTTTTTTCCATTATATTCATTACACAATATTATTACATTCTTATTACATTTTAAGGCAATTTATAGAGAAAAAGAAAGAGAGTTAGTAGGCGTTAGTTATTAGAAATTAGGAGATCAACGAGAAAAATGACTAGAATGACGTTTGGTTTGGCGCCATCCGCAAGGTGGAAGTATTTTGCAATACGAATACGTTCTATTGTTGCTGTCATTGATAGTTGGCAGTATATTTGAGGCTGTGAGAATGAAAATGGCAA
>NW_022600320.1:0-6155 GCF_009176505.1 Sitodiplosis mosellana | reverse complement strand
CCTGTGAATTTGTCAGGAAATTCAATTTTAACTGGTGATGGAGTCGGTATCAACTCGAGACTTTTTTCGGACGCTTGATTTTCTACGACACTTGAAGCTGGCTCGCTTGCCTTCGATTCGTCAATTAATGTGCGCATTTTGCCTTTCATACGCATCACCGACAATTCAATCGCTTCATATTCTCTCTGTAACACATCGTTATTTGCTTTTTCCAAACGAACGTGCATATGCTTTGCTTCAAATTTGTCATAATTCATCTTCAATGCATCCATTCTTTCCAATATTTCACCAGCCGACAGCGTCGATTTTTGTGCATCTTCATCAAACGCTTTAATGGCTCTTTTTATCGATTCGGCATAAAATGCACGCTTTTCCAATGTGATTTCGATCGATTCTTTCACCATTTTAATGAAAAGAAAAATTTGAATTTCACTTTAACCAAAATTCACGTTTTTATTCAGAGCACTGTTCTTTTTTAAATCTGTCGAAGGACCATATTCGGAGCACAGAATAATATCTATATATAAGTGAATGGAAAGACTCAGTTAGCTTGGGTGTGAATCGCTTTATTTGACTGTTCGAATAGGAATCAGAAAAGAGAATAATGTATAATGTTTCGTTGCTGCTACCGCTGTCTGTCAGTGGCTGTGTATATGAGAGTGCTGTACTGTCCGTGAGACTCTGTCTCTGTGTGCGTGAGAGGCCTATGAGCGGAGAGTGCTAGTGTGGCCGCATGCTACACTCTCCACTCATAACAGTATACTTCGAAGCCCACCGGCACAATTTGAAAGTTTTACAAGATTTCAACGCTCAAAATTTTCCGCTCGAAATATATATTGTCAATGTCGATTCAGACATCTCACCTCCACCATATCTATCCGAAAACACAAAATACCAAATTTCGAATGGTTTGGACAAAACCGATCCCAATTATGAAACACAATCGATCCAATTGCTCAATGAAAATAGTTGGCCATGGCCAGAAGCTTTAAACTTGGATAAATGGCAACTTGATGCATTTCGTGCAGCACTAACAAAGCAAATAACCATTATCCCAGGTCCACCGGGAACGCACATCGGCTTGCGCATTATCCAAGCTCTGTTGGACAACCAAACGCAATTTTCCATACTGGTCATTTGCTACACGAATCACGCATTGGATCAATTCCTCGAAGGGATTTTGGGATTCTGCGAACAAGAACATCTGATTCGTATCGGCGGCAAATCTAAATCCGAAAAATTGGCTGATCGCAATCTAATTAAATTAAGATCAAACAAAAAATATCTTCAAAATTCCATCAAGGTCTCCGCAAAAACAGTAGAACCAGAATGAATTCCATCCAAAACCAGATAACTCAACTTGAAAACGATATAAGGTGTGTGACCCAAGACGTGCTTGGCAACGAGCTCAAAGAAGACATCGAAAGAATAAGTCCAACGCACTATTTCAAATTGATAATGACAGCTAACACACACGGTTTGAGTCTACAAGAAACAATATTATACTGGCTCGGCTACTCATTGGTCAACGAAAGTGACATGAACAATGAAAATAATCCTGAAACAATGGAGATAGACGATGATGATCTAATAAACGAAGATGACGAAGAAGAAGTAATCGAACTGGCACAGTCAAGATGCGAAGACAACGAATTCAATTTCATAGAAGAAATAATGCTGCCAAAAGATAACACTATATGTATGAAATTACTTATCTCAATCCAAGACAACAAATACGTAACGCAAAAGACAATCGAACAAGAGATCAAGAAACCACAAACAATGGGAATTGGTGAAGCTGCAAACATTGCAAACCTCGACGAACTTGAACGCAACGAACGATGGAACTTGTACCGACTATGGGTCAACCTATACATAAATCGACTTGAAGAAAAAAATCAAAATCAAACGTGTGGAATACAACAACGAACAAGCTACATACAACGAGCAGCAAAAACAAGAAGATATTGAAATCACCAAAAAAGCACGAATCATCGGTATGACCACAACTGGAGCGGCAAAATATCGCTACATTTACGATAATACACATCCAAAGATAGCAATCGTCGAAGAAGCCGCCGAAGTATTCGAGGCACACATTGTCACTGCACTGTTCAGAAACAAATCACTTGATTCTGATCGGTGATCACAAACAGCTAAGACCAAAACCAGCAGTGTACGAATTAGCAAAGAAATTCAATTTGGAAACATCGTTATTCGAAAGAATGTTCATAAACCAATTGAAGTGCTATCGGTTCATACAACGGCACCGAATGCGGCCGTGCATTTCAAAATTGTTAGTGCCACGCATCTACGAAGACTTGCGAAATCATCCATCCGTCGAAAAGTTCGAGGATATACGCGGCATTTCCACAAACATGTTTTTCATACAACACACTGAAGACGAGAGCTTCTTGCAGGATAGTCTCACCCACTTCAACACGCATGAAGCTGAATTCATCGTTGCACTGTGCCTACACATCATCCTACAGGGTTACAAAACACACTTACCCACACTTTGCTGAACGTTGTCCGGGCCGCTGTTGATAATTTTGATGTCGTTTGTACGAAGCAACGAAAGAGGAAAAATCGGACTTCTGACCGATACGCGCCGAATCAATGTTGCTTTGTCGCGTGCTCGCAAAGGTCTCCACTGCATCGGCAACTTCAGTTGTATAGCTAGTAACAACGATAAATTTTGGGAAAGTTTACTCGAACACTTGGAGAAAGAAGAGGCAATTGGCCCAGAACTGAACTCATACTGCCAAAACCATCGCGAAGAGGTGAAAGCGGTTCATTCTCGAGAATGTTTCGAATCAATCCGAGATGGCGGCTGCGATAAAGCCTGCAACGAACGAATGAATTGCGTCCATACATGCGAAAAGAACTGTCATATTATCGACAAAGAACATACATCAACATTTTCCCATTGTTCTAAACCGTGCGGCAAACAGTTGAAAAATTGTATTCACAAATTCCCAAAACTCTGCCACTATGACGACGTCGAGTGTGGAAGATGTTCCGTCCAGGTCGAAAAAATTCGAAAAGAATGCCAACATTTGATAAAAGTTGCTTGATATACGGACCCATCGTCAGCCACGTGCCGCAGGTCCATGCACCAAATTCCTCGGATGTCAGCATAAATGTACACTTCAGTGCCATCAAAATTGTGCCAAAACACCATGTCCTGCAATAACCCAAACAAAATCAGCATGCGGTCACTTTGTCTCCATCAAATGCGGTGAAAAGGACGACAGCGAAAAACTACGAAGAGCACGCAAAAAACCTTGCTCCAAAGTATTGAAATGTGGTCATCCTGCAGTGAATGCAAACTCGGTCGACTACACATAAGGTAAAATATTATACATGTACATATGAATAGATTCAATAACATTTTTTCATCTTAATTCTCTTTTTTAGTTGACAAGAGATAACTGTTCATTTGAATGCACTCCATGCAAACAAATTTGTCAAAACCGTTGCTCACATAACAAATGCAATCGCCCTTGTGGAGCACCATGTCGACCGGTTATTAAATTTTTTTCTTCAGTAGTTAAAAAATGATTAATCAACCGTTATAATTTTTTTGTTTTTTTTTCTTTTCAGTGTATGGAAAAGTGTAACTGGCGTTGTGATCATTGCCACGAGCCATGTGACCGCAAACTATGCGAACAACCAAATTGCAAAATATGTGAAAAATGTCAACGTCCCTCGGTAGCATTTTGTGGTGAATCGCCAATTTGTACAAATTGCGACAAAGATGAAATGTATGAGAAGAACAAATCGAAGGCTCTCGTTTCATTAGATTGGTATATTGTGGCCACATAATTGAAGCTAAAGCATTGTTCAGTTATGTAGCGCAGAATAAGTTAGATAAAAAAAGCATTCAATTCAAGACCTGTCCATGATGCAAAATGACCATATGCCGCACAAAACCGCTGAACACTCTGATTCAAACCAGCCTGGAAGATATTGAAACTATCAAGAATAAAACATGGCGATCCAGAGGTGAACAGAGCAATCCAACTGGATTTGAACACAAGAGCTGAGAAGACTTGGAATAGTGCTCTATTCAAATGTTGTACTCCATCCATCAAACAAATCGCCAAGCATTTATTCAACGAAATGAAATTGTCAAACAACGAAGCACCAAAATCAAGTCAGACGTTGAATGTACTCAACAATAAACTTGTATTGATAAAGACTGTCGCTGAAATCTATACGGCATTCAAGGGCAGATCACAAGCCCATCGTCTGAATGTCGATAAAATAATCAACCCGTTTACCAATCGTCTGATAGCAGTAATATCATCCATCGAAACATTCAAAAACACAGCCCAACAACGTGCCGACATCTCGGCCGAAATATAGTTTTTGCATTTTATGAACAAAGCAATCATCAAAGCAAGTGCCCAATCATTCAACGATAATGGAATCAAATCACTGGAACGAGCTTTCTCAATTGCCAACACATATGGAATGGCCACAGAAAGTATCCGGATGCAGAAATTGGTATCAACCTGAGTGAAAAAAAGATGATTTTGAAGGCAACGGGATTCGGGCGTGGCCACTTGTACAAGTGCAGAATGGGCCACATCTATTCCATCGGCGAATGCGGTGGCACAATGGTAGAAAGCAAGTGTCCAGAGTGTGGAGAGACAATCGGCGGCACAAATCACGTTCTAACTGTCAATAACTTCCCAGCACCAGAAATGCTCCCCGATGAAATATCTGACCCGGCTGACCCGGCTGACATAATCGACAATGAAATGAGAATGTTGCACCTAAATCCCGACAACAACTACGACGCCGATGTATTGGATCTGACATGTGATATGAATGAGCTCCGAACAGACCACATAGAAGAAGTCGTCTCGACACCATCCCAATTAATCGACGATTTGACCGATCCCACATCAAAATCCACCGAGAAAAAGAAAAAAAACATCGCAAAAAAGGAAAAAAAGTGGAGCGACACCGTTCGGCATCTCAAAGCAACTCAAAAAGTGGAAAAAAGAACCGAAAGCACAAACAAAAAATCGTTTGAGACGGAACAATCAAAACACGGACTGGAACAACATTCGAAGCCACGTTGAACCCAATAAGTGCCACAACAAAATTGACCGATTCCAACTTTTTAGCAAAAGAACTCACCATCCAACCCTCTCTCACCCCAGCAGCAGCTTGGTCCACAATAGAAAGTGCACAGGCTATATTCGAAAGCGAAATAGTATTCGTTCAATTCGTGCCACTCGATTCGGATAATCATATATCAAGTTATTCAAACACCCTGAAAAATTTGAACGATGCCAAACGAATCGGCGAAATCAAAACAGAAACTTTCGAACATTTCTTCGTCATGCCACTGAACTCAACCGACCCATGGCCAACAGCATTACCAAAACCAGCCGACCTCAATTTAGATCCTGACCGTCCGGATTTTTTATTGCTGTCATCGCCACGAAAAATGCGATCACATCATCGGAACAACGGCTGATCGCACCTACTCGGTCGGAATCTGGCCAACTTAAAGTTGCGACCTCACCATCAGCCACACCACCAGCCCAACAGCCGATCGCACCTACTCAGCCGGCATCCAACAAGGAAATGCCGAAGAAAGTAGTCCTCCAGTAAAAAAAGCAAAGCTCAATGAAGGCGCCGATCTAAAACAACATGAATGTTCATCAACTGCCATTTCACGGAAATCTCCTCGATGGCCACATTTTATTCTCCCACAAACAAAAAACAACACACTTTGGTGCAATCCCAAAGAATACTACACTCGAATCATTGAACCAGCACCAAACGCTTTCAAATTGTACACATCCACGCAGCAAGATAATTTTCACGTGGTCATCGATCCAGTGCTTACCAACGCTTTATTGCCATACCAACGTGAAGATGTCCGATTCATGTACGAATATGTGACCGGAACAAAAAATGAAAATCACAATGGTTGCGTCCTAGCAGTTAAGGTAAGTGAATTTTGGATTAATATTCTGATTTTTGAGACGAAAACCTTTTTTTTTCTTACACTTTTCAGGGGAATTCAGGTGGAAAGGTGCAATGCATCACACTTATATGGGCACTTCTACGTCAAAGTCCGGACTGCGAACCCACAATCAAAAACGCAATCATCGTCTGCAAACCGTCAG
>NW_022600319.1:0-3554 GCF_009176505.1 Sitodiplosis mosellana | reverse complement strand
TGTCCATTTTTGAATTTGTACGATTTTAAAAATCGCACCACCCTAATATGCATACAATTTTTCATAGCTCAATCATGATTCGACGAAACACATTCAATCAGAGAGTGCTATTTCACTGCTTCCTGACCTAAGCTGAGCTGAATTTGCTAACTCAGGCGCCTGAAGCGTTGTTGCAACGCATTTACAGTGCCAAATTGTCATTGCTTGCAATGACCATCAAAGTTATGTGTTGTATGGGAATAGACGCTCTGAAGCATCCAGGCCGGAGCCAATTTCGCAAAAACCTAAGAAGAAAACGAACCTACTAAAAGGTAAAGTTCGGTTTGACAATTTGGGGCAATAGGCCATTGGTGTCTTTTTAGCACTACATGAAATGTAGAGCTACTAATCTGCTCTTTTTTTTTGTCTAGATACTTTTTGAGTGTTGAAACAAATTATGGTGAATTTGAATTTTATGCTCATATTTTTTATTTAATTCAAAACAGTGGCAGTAACGACAAGTAGGTGCATAATATCTCAAAGCGCCAATCAAATTTTTATTATCAAATGTTGTTTAAAAATTACATTAATTTTTCGTATAATATTTTCTGTGTCTTGAACGAATTAAAGTGATTTTAGATTCAATGCTCATATTTTTTATTTAATAACCAAAAAAGAAATATAACCAAGATCTTGTTATTCATTTTGCAAATAAATATATTACTTCAAAGTTACTTTGATGAAATACATTTCATGTAATAGTTTGTTGTGAAACAACAAAATAGATTAATTAACTAAAAACTCAAGAACGCAGAGCAGAGCGAAGCTCTGCGGTCTTGTTTTAGATTGGGACGGCAAAAATACATGCAATTTCTGAAACACAAGGTTATGTACACAATGTCAAATAAACCTCAACCTCATCATCCTTCCACGATTTTCATACCCAATTAATGCAATCTTGAATGATTTCGATCGTTTCCATTCAGTTTTTGTTCTTTTTTCATTCATTTTCTAAATCAAGTTTGATATTTTCATTGAAAAATTAGAAACAAAATTTCGGCAACAGTTTTCCACCCAATTTTCACATTTTTCTTCATTTTTCGGAAAAACCAATATTTTTTCCGTTAATTATTCATTAAAATAAACCAAGAAAAAAATTCCCAGCTCTGGGAAAAATTCATGCAGCTGAGGGTTAATCCTTATTAATGCGTGCAATATTCATTTTATTTGCAAAGGTTGGCAAGCAACAGCATTTTGAATTGGGGAAATACCTGCGACGAAGGTATCGAAAATTAATTGGAACTCGATATTCGGCCGACAAAGTATACATTCGAAGCAGCGACACCGATCGAACTTTAATGAGCGCTCAATGCAACGCTGCTGGATGGTTTGAACCAACAGAAGGCGAAGTCTGGAATAAAGCACTTGCTTGGCAACCAATTCCCATCCATACGGTGCCATACAATGAAGATTATCTTCTGGTTCATGACTTGATTTGTCCTCGACATACACAACTCTATAAAGAATTTACGGAATCGACCAAATTCAAATATAACATGAACAGAAGTGCCGATCTCATCTCATTTTTAAGTTTGAAAACAGGAAGAACGCTTTCAAATCCCATTGAAGTAATGTACCTGATTATGTTACTTGAAGAAGAGAAAGAAAGAGGATTTGAGTAAGTTTTAGATTTGAAAAAAAAGAAGCATTTTGTCAATATTCTAACAATTTGAGCTTATATATTTCTTTTGCTTACCTTTAGCCTTCCCTCATGGGTTAACGATATATCTCGTTACACAAATGATACTTTAGAACAGATAAGTACGATTCACATGGAATCATTTACTCATACAAATGAAATGAAGAAAATTAAGGTAAGGATCACATTTTCAACGTTAAATATGTTTTTTGTTTTAATTTAAAAAAAATGTTTTTTTACGGTAAAAGGCTGGATTTTTGATCAAAGAAATGTTCGATCGATTTAAAAACAAGTCTTTATCGCTACTTCAACCTCATTTATCAATTTGGGCATACTCAGCCCATGACCTAAACATCGTGAGCGTTTTAAATGCTCTTAATCTTTATGAGGTAAATACATATTCTATGAAATTTATTATGAAAATTTATCAAATAAATAAAATGTATTTTCTATCAGCTGCACGTGCCGCCATACGCGTCAAGTTTGTTTTTTGAATTATATCGACAAAATGATAGCTATTTCGTTCAACTATTTTATCGCAAGACGCCAACAGAAAATGTTCCAGCATTAAATATTCCGAATTGCGGCACAATGTGTCCATTGGACAAATTCTATGTGTTGTACAGGCACATACTTCCGACTGATTATGAGGATTTTGAGTCTCTGTGTCGCTTATCAACGTAAGAACATTTCGTCCAATGTGTGGAATTAACACACAATCCGCGTCTGAAAAAAGCGAAAAAAGCACACTATACTCTCAATATCACTGACAAATATGACATTTCCATGCGTTTTCACAATGTTTTTGTAAATGATTGAAATATTTGCGTTTCACTTACGTATTTAGACAGTTCACCCCAGAAATTCCATGTTCAAATAAAAATAATAATAATATGTTTACTCCAAAAATATGTCCCAAAACAAATTTACTTTCGTTTTATTCAAAAATTCCATTTTACTATTTGATAAGGCGCTTCAAACTTGTTTGTTTGATCATATTTTGATGCTTCAAGTGAAAAAAAAAACAAAAACGGAATCCTGATAATGGATGGTTGACACATTGTACGTAGATTATAAAACATGATGAAATCACTACACTTATCTTTTGGTCTTATTCCAGTTTATTTTGAAGGCGATAAATTATTCTTCCTTTAACTGAGATTTATTGAAAAAAGGTCAATGCGTCAATGAAATGTAGTTCATAAAACATTTCAAATAACATGCAGTTCAGGGTTTATATGCATAACAATATATATTTTCAAACACAAAATTTGATTTATTTATTTTCCAAATTCTAAGTTTCTCCAGAGTCTTCATTTTCATCAATACAGAAGTTAATAAAACAAAATGCTCAAAACTTACTTTAAAACTTTTTAATCTACATCAATTCGTAACAATTTTTGGCATAACAATTGATAATTTTTTATATTTTTGTCAGCAATTGTAGAAATGTTTTTAAAACCTTTTTTCCGAACATGTTGAAAAATAACAAATATCGTGTATTGTTTATTTGGAGATTCTAAGTCTTTTACGCCGCAAACTTCTCAGAACTGGCTACTGGTAAACTTCCCAATTCCGCAATGTACATTCGACATCAAAAGGTTATGTTGGTATAATAAATCATGATATAGTTCGTACATTTTTTCCAAGTAGCATTTTGGCGCCGATTTGCTCTGTTTAAAGTGCATAGTGCATCATATAGAATAATCACATTGGTTAGTGTTGATATTTTTAATCCCGATTTCTCTTGCAAGTAATCAAGTAATGGTTTGTGTTGTCTAAACAGCTCCTTGTACATTGTCCCATTTGTGATCTTCTGTATTTTAAAATCGTAACGATCGCACTGTTTTGGTGCGCCCAAAATATGATCGTCTTT
>NW_022600318.1:0-2013 GCF_009176505.1 Sitodiplosis mosellana | reverse complement strand
GGAGGTGCCTGTTGGTCTGATAAATATTCACTCATTATATTTAATTGACCCTTTACTTGAGCAGGAGTTATTAGATGATGATCGATATGATTTTTTCTAGCGCCAGTAAGTATGTCCAACATGCTATCTTGTTGATGCTCATAATCAGAGATCATTTGTAAAAGATACACAGACCAGGTTGCGGAAAAAGAGCTGTCAAAGTTCTAATATTGGCGATGCCAGCGCCGCTCTGACATTGAAGCATAAATCTGAATTAATGTTATGATGTTATGACAGATAGCATCATTAACCAATCTTATTTATTACCGATTCCAATCTATTAACGATAATTCACTATTCTATAGATTTAAGAAAAATTCAGAGAAAAGACAGTTCATTTTGCATTTAAAAAAAAGTCAAACTCATATTTTCGATGTTATTTTATTTCAAATCAATGACAAATATGTTATAATAGATGAATTAGTATCAAAACCACTTTCAAACGGGGAAATTAATTTCAAACAAATAAAAACTAATGAATCATGGCAGTCGTCGACGATGATATTAAATTAAATATATATAAACTCTTTTGAAAATGCATGATTTATGGAATCGTTGCGGTGTGAGGGTGGTTATTAGCAAGAAAAACCTAAGCCTCAATGTTAATTTTAATACAATGAATGAGCCGACTTTATGCACACTCAATATTATAGCGACATCTATTATTAAAATAGCTTGTAGTAAATGCATTTATAGCATTTCCCTGTAGTTGCGATGTTTCCTATTAAGTTCCCTTGTAGTACTGACACATTCATGTTTGACACTTGTTAACTACATACCACAGGGGAATTTAATAGGTAACATCGCAACTACAGTGAAATGCTATGAATGCGTTTACTACAAGCTATTTTAATAATAGATGTCGCTATAATATTGAGTGTGTGGCATGAGTTAGAGAAATGTATGTGGATTAGTTTTCCGCTACAGTCACTTGTTCAGGCAACGGTGGTTCTGGTTTAGTGGTTGAAAATCCGTTTTTGACCGTTCGCTTCTTTGGCAGCCACGTACAGGCCAACGTACCAATTGGCGATTGCTATCTTTATTCGGAGGATCCAAATCAATCTGATGCTGAACAATGCTGAAGCGTGCTGAGTATTCCCACAATTTGAAATAAGCCGTGCCATTTTGCAACGTTTTTCTTACACGGACTGTTATTGCTCAAATACGTCGCTATGATCATTCTTATCAAATTTCATCTATCTATGAATTCGTAATACAATAAAATATCATTATCAAGCCAAACTTCGAACACATTTTATGAAAATTAATAGCCAATAAATCAACGTTTATTTCTTTTTCTTATTTCTATCAAATTAATACATTTAGTTTTTTCTTTGTGTGTAGTTATGAATACTTATATGCTCTTAGATGTATTTGATTCCAAACGGAATGTTTGTTTGATTCATTTGTAGCACGATATTTTTATTGACCTTGACGGTGTACTTCTTTTAAATTGTTATGTCGTAGTTGTTTTATCTGCGACAACCTTGTAATGAGTTTGCTCATTTCCGTCGATTTCATGTCCATGTAGCATTTTATTATTACTCCAATGAACTCTCGTTTGTCATGATCATGCTCTTGATTAAACGTGGATTCGTGATAAAAATGGTCGATATTGATATTTTTCATAATGTGGGCAAGTGTTGAATTGAATGAAACCTTTTGCGTTTCATATACTTTTAATAGATTTTGAACATGTTCGATCAAATCAATTGTGCTCTTACAAGGTGAAAAGATATTATCGTTTTCTGATTTGTGCTGAATTAGAGAATCGTCTGCAATTTCATTATCCAGGAAAACTTGCATGCATAATGGGCATCGATTACGTCCCTTTTGACACAGTTTTCGTAGAACTTTCTCCTCTAAGTTACTGGCCATCAGTGCAATTGAATGCTCCTTCAAAATGCTGTTGTCTCTTGGCTGTATATCGTTATAGTCTATTTGATTTTCGATGTCAAAATTGGCAAGTGTTTC
>NW_022600317.1:10925-33975 GCF_009176505.1 Sitodiplosis mosellana | reverse complement strand
ATTATTTCCGTCCACATTTTTTGATTTAATTAAAATCACAGTTCATTCTCCAAATATTTGACTAATTTGCAGTTCTTCGATTAAAGTTCAGTTTTTTCAATACTTCATTATTTTGCATTTTTGAAAGAAAGTTGAATAAAGTTTCAGTATTCAGACGACAATAAAGACAATCAGACGTTTCATTTCATTTGAATACCCAACATCAAGACTCTCGGAATCATAATACAATTTTCCATAAAATACATGAACGTACTGTTATTTTTTCTAACAATTCTTATAAATTTCCTAGGCAAAGTCTGAATAAAAGCTGAACGCTATGAAAACGGTGCGGAAAAGTTCGTCTTACGGAGGTAAGACTATTTATTTGATAAATAATTTAGGAAAAAGTTTACATTTTATTGAAATAAAAATTGAAATATTTTGTAATTTACTGTACACAATCGATTTTTTTTATCATTTTCATTTATTCTCACTGTTTTTATGCGAGTAATGTTCAATGTCTGCTTGAGTCATGTGCACCTTAAAAGAATGGACTTTTTTATGGGCATATTTAAAGAACATTATGGGAGTAGGTCAATACAAAGTACTCGGCTCGATCAGAATGAATTTGCATGACCATCGCTCATCGTCTCAGTACATTACAGAACGCAGACATCATTTGTGTTGATCAAAGTGGAAGAATTGTCGAATCAGGCTCCTACATCGAATTGCTCGCATTGAATCGAATCTAGACTCATCTTTACAATGCTCAGGAATAATTGTAAACTCAAGCCCGGAAATTTAATCTAATCGTCTGAATGCCTATATGTATCAAATTGTATTATATTTTTTTATTCCTATGATTATTCTTAATTCACTCATCACATTTTCAACCCATTCAAAGCGGTGACCTTTTTTCGATTTTTTTTGCAAAGTTTTGGAAATTTGGCTTAAATACAAACAAGACGTAAAGAATCTATTCAATTTTAGCTCTTTTATGAGGTTTATTAGATTATTGGATTCTTTGTAATATCAGTACGACCGATCTAAAATTCATACGATTTTCCGAGTGGGTTAAACTCACACTCGCATTAATTGTAATTTGAGTCATAGATTTGAATATTTTTTTTATATTGTATTTAAATGTTCTTTATTTTATTTTGCTTAAAAGTTCGAATAAAATCAAAAAAGTGAAAAAGGTGTGTTGTGAATGTAGGTTGTATTCATTGTTGACATCAGTTGACATGCTTCAAAATGATGTTCACAAATCTGGTGGATTTGGAACAAAATATACCTTGTGAAGTTTCTTCACGCTGACTTCATTTTGACTGTCCGTATTGTTGTCCGTAGCTTCAGCAAGAGAGACATCAGCGAACAATAAAATTTGCTCTTGATTGGATTGACCATCGACTGAAATCGTTGACTGATCGATGGCTTCATCGTGTTGATTGTGTTGATTGCCGGCACTTTCATCATCGGCATCGTTACCATTTTGCCGTTGGGTCAGTGTTTTTTGTCATAAAACTTTTGTCATAAGACTTTTGTCATAGATGCCCATGGGCAACTATTCAATTTCGCCCATGGGCAAACCACAATTTCGCCCATGGGCAATCACAATTTCGCCCATGAGCAAGACTCTCACGCCCATGGGCAACTATTCAATTTCACCCATGGGCAAACCACAATTTCGTCCATGGGCAAGACTTTCACGCCCATGGGCAACCATTCAATTTCGCCCATGGGCAAGACTTCCACGCCCATGGGCAAATCACAATTTCGTCCAAGTCTCTTGAAATTTCGCCCATGGGCCGCGGTCCATAAAAACTGCCCATGGGCATAGCACTCCACATTTAGCCCATGGGCGAGACACTTGCCCATGGGCAATCCTTTTGAAATTTCGCCCACGGGCACAACACTCCGAATTTTGTCCAAGACTCTCACGCCCATGGGCAACTATGCAATTTCGCCCATGGGCAAGACTTCCACGCCCATGGGCAACTTTTCAATTTCGTCCATGGGCAAGACTTTCACGCCCATGGGCAAACCACAATTTCGCCCATGGGCAAATCACAATTTCGCCCATGGTCAAATCACAATTTCGTCCATGGGCAAGACACTTGCCCATGGGCAAATCTCTTGAAATTTCGCCCATGGGCCGCGGTCCATAAAAACTGCCCATGGGCATAGCACTCCACATTTCTCCCATGGGTGAGACACTTGCCCATGGGCAATCCTCTTGAAATTTCGCCCACGGGCACAACATTCCGAATTTTGCCCATGGGAGACGCGAAATGTTGCTAGTTTCTTCAGTATTGTTGATCAATTTGCTACTATTTTTGGCGTCAGCAGTGGCTTTGTGCACATGGGTGATTTTGTATCGATGTTCGGATCGCCTGAACATTCAATAACAACAACATAGGTATATCGTTCGATGTCTTGACTGCTCACAAAATTGAGTTTTTAACGTTTGCTCGAGTGTAACGTTGTTTTGGATTTTATTTCTTGTCAGTTAATCAAAAGTTCCTGGGTTGGAAAAATCAAATGTTGACGGTTGAATTGAATGGAATCGAATACATAGTAAACACAATTAATCTAAGAATATTACGATTTGATGCTCACATACAAAACAACATTTTTAAAGCATAAATGTTCTATTTGTGAAATGTCATTTCACCAATAGAATATTTCATTTGTATTGGTAATTTCAGTACAAGTGCCAAATTTACTAATGCTGTCTATTGTATTGAATTTACCAATACAAATAAAAAATTTCATTGGTAGAAACACGTTTCACCCATAGAATTTGCAGGGTTCACTAATTCAGTTTTCTCTGTGCAAAATCCGTTTAAGTACCATTTTCACTATAATAAAAACATCTGGAAAATGGTTAGTACTTAAGCGTATTTAATTGTCAAATCTCATACCGCAGCTCTAAAGTCTAGAACCAATGTGCTTGGTGTAGAGGGAGCTGTCACTTTCATAGTAAGCAATACAACCTCACTGACAGTATTCGATCACACACTCAAAAGAAGTACGCAGTACTCAATGCTACACAACCACTTTATGTCAGACATTTCGAGGAAGAACACAGAGCAACACGTACTATTGACGATCAAAGAAACATAAAGTTTGAAATAAAAATAAAACATTTAGAAAAGTGATAATTTGAAGAAAAAAATCAAATATTCAAGCATAAGTTGTCCTTATCACTTGTGTATTTTTCGAGGGGCAAATCACTCTTAGGTATTGCTTTTACATAAATGGTATTACTTGGTATTACTTTCCGTACAAATCAAAAGTAATACCAGGTGCAGCGCCTGTCCAACCGCCGGTGCAGCCGGTGCAACGCACCGAGGCGCGAGCAAAAATTGGTATATTAAAGCGAGCGCGCCAAAGGCGCGCGAGAATAAAAATTCTCAAATTTAATTAATGCGAGCGCGCCGAAGGCGCGCGAGTGTTCTATTTCTATGTATTTAAACACATAACGACCAATTTTTACTGACGATTACATTTAAAAAACCGCAAGATGAGTTTTAAAGAGCGCTAAAAGTTTTTAAATATACTTGTCAATCATTTGAATGAGCGCCGATATTGTACTGTTTACATTTTGAAATTTGGAAAATGCGCTAGAAATATAAGCAAAATTTGAATATCAGTCCAAGAGAAGCGCGCCAAAACACAAACGGTGGACACCTTTTTTCACATTGTAATTGCAATGACAAAAGAAAGAGATGAAAACATAAATTTATTGTTTACGAAAATCGAATAGAATGGACAACAAGAGATGTCGTGTATTCGGATTTTACGAACAAGAGCGTACAACGTACACTGTGCGCTGTGTGTGTATTGTTTACAAACGGATCTAACAGTGAATTGTAATAAAAAAAACACTGTCTCCACAGCTTCAGTACACGGCTAACTTGTTCAAACGTATCCTTTATATTAGTATGCTTGTGATCTTGCACGCAAAATGTTCTTGTCGACTAATTTTGTTATTTTGAGTTATTGATTTCTGTTTTTTTCTGTCGGGCTATTTTGCTATTAAAAAGTTCTTATTTTCTTGAGAAAAAAAATGAATCGCAAGGATAAGTTAATCAAAAAGAAACCTTCGGGTGCCGAATTTAAGAGAAGGAGAGATGAAAAGGAAGCTGAAACGAAGAAAAGTACACAGAGCATTAGCTTGTTCTTAACGAAAGGTAATAGATAAATTTAAAAAGTATGAACAAAACAGTGAACATAGTGTTGTATTTTGTGTTGAATGTTCTAGAATCAAGTGAAGTTTTGCCTCTTGAAAAATCCGATGTTTGTTTGCCGAACGAGAAGGAATGTGAATACCGTGATGATTCGCAAAGCGAATCGGCAATTCTGCATTCAGGTATGAATTGAATTGAATGTTGTGTGTTGAAAATCATCAGTAAAAATTGTTTCGTATTGATCGTGTGTTATATTGCAATTTTCAGCGTCAAGTGCATTTGAATTTGATGTTTCCAAGCGTGATGAAAATGAAGAAACCTCAAATGGCAATGCTGACGCAATTGGTTCTGATATTAGTGATATTATGAACTATCCAGTAAATATGTCTCAAACGCTGCTCGAGCGCATCATACGCACTGGGCCCGTTCAAGTTGTAATTGCTTTTCCTACAACTAATTGCCGGTCGTTTTCTGAGTCATATTATACAAAGAAAATGCTCAACGGAGACAATGTTAACCGCGAATGGCTTATTTATTCAAAAGGTCTGGATTCTGTGCATTGTTTTTGTTGCCGTCTTTTCCAACAAAATCAAGTCGATACTGGTTTTGCTTCAATCAATGGAACCAAAGATTGGAGACATTTGTCTACACGGATCAAAGAGCATGAACTTTCAACACTGCACATTCAAAATTACACCAAATGGAAATCATTTTTGAGCCGAATTTCGGAAAATAAGACAATCGACAGCGAATTATTTAAGCAAATACAGCAAGAAAAAGAACGATTAAAAGATGTCTTCAAGCGAATTATCGCATTTGTACTATTTTTTGCACGCCAAAACATCGCATTCACCGGATCGACATCAAAACTTCATGACTCATCTGGGCGGAATGGTAATTTTCAGCAGCTGGTTAAGACGGTAGCTACATTCGATCCTGTCCTTCGAGAGCATATTGAGCGTGAAAAAAATCATTACCTCTCTCCAAAGATTCAAAACGAACTTATCGCAATTATTGGTGCAAAGGTGAAGACGCATATTTTGGATTGTGTTAAGAAAAGTAGATATTTTTCGCTCATTTTGGACAGCACAACTGACATCACCCATGTTGAACAAATGACAGTCGTTTTACGGTATGTGTTTGAGTATCAAGCGACTCAGCGTTATGAAGTTAGAGAGAGTTTCATTGAATTCTTGGAAATGCACGAAAAAACTGGACTTGGGATCAAAGAAATGGCAATCAATGAATTGGAATCACTTGGATTAGATCCCGAAAACTTTAGAGGTCAAGGCTATGATAATGGCGCGAACATGAAAAGGAAAAACATCGGCGTGCAGAACCTAATTCTGGAAAAATACCCAAGAGCATTTTTTGTACCATGTTCAAACCACTCACTAAATCTTGTTGTGAATGAAGCTGCTGCTGCATCGGGGGCAACCGTTAGTTTTTTTTCTTTGGTCGAAGAAATTTATAAATTTCTTTCAGGTTCTTCGAATCGGTGGGATATTATGAAAAGCCATATCACGACAGCTTCCACGTTAGCTCCGAAAAACCTTTGTACAACTCGATGGTCCAGTCGAATCGCTGCAATGAAACCACTTCGGCTGAATCTTGGCAAAATAATCGCTGCATTGGATGAAATTAAGAATTCAACCGCTTTCAAGGATAAAGTTCGTTATGAAGCTGGAGCAATTATCGACAAAATTGATTATCCGTTTGTGTGTGCAGTATGTATGTGGTACGATGTTTTAAGTCACGTTAACATTGCTTCGAAAGCCCTGCAATCAATTGATTCGGATTCGCAAGCCGCTGTACTTTGTTTGGGTAGTACTAAATTTTTTTTGGAAGAATACAGATCAACTGGACCTGAAAAAGTTTTTAGTGAAGCAACAGAAATCTGTGAGAGTATGGAAATCGAGGTCGTTTTTACAAACAGTCGCAAGCGTGTTGCTGTTGGACGTGAAATAAATTCGGAAGAAAGCTTCCAAAATGATTTCATTGATGTTGTCTTGAACGTAGCAATCAATGCAGTAGAGGAGCGATTCGTTGCATTAGAGAAGCACAATTCAACATTCTCCTTTCTCTACAAATTTGACGATTTTGATCAAGCTGACGACACTTCAGTACAAACATCATTCAAGCGCTCGCAGCGCCATGAACTCTCGTATCATTTTGTATTGACTTTTCGATAGTTCATGAGTTCGCCGTAGACTTCGTCAAAACGTGTCGTCCCTTTGATTTTGATCAAAATAGAAGAAATGGAAATTTGCTCAAGTCGTGCAAACAGCTTCAAGTAACGCTTTCAAAGGGAGAAGAATGTGATATTGATGTTGACGAATTGATTTCAGAGATGAAGGTTGTGGCGGAATTGGTAAAGCATCGTCATTTGGTTAGAGTCATCGATATACTCAACGGGATCAAGAGCAGCGGTATGGAAAATCTTGTCCCCAACGCCGTTATTGCTTACAGGATATTTTTGACAAGTCCTGTGTCAGTTGCAACCGCTGAGAGGACTTTTTCTAAGCTGAAAATAACTAAAAACTACCTGCGCAATTCGATGTCACAAGACCGTTTAAATGGCTTAGCTACAATATCAATTGAGCATGAAATTGCTGATTCAATTCAATATGAGGATATCATCGACGAATTTGCCGCTTCCAAAGCCCGGAAAGTTTCCTTTTACTGATCAGTTACGAAAATTCGCAATAATTAATAATGAACATTAAATTTTATATCACGCAATAAAAATTATTTACAAATCGAATGTAAAAAATTCATGAATAAATACTGTTTTCGCTACAAAAAGATACGATTTAAAATTTAAATCAATCATTGTCAAAAAAAATTGAGTCATAAAATTTCAGGGGCGCATGAATAAAACTTGCACCGGAGCGCTCGGACAGGCGCTGACCAGGTGTATTACTTCTATTGATCATTATTACTTGGTATTACTTGGATATTACTTTTATTCGGTATTACTTTTTTCATAGAAATATCAAAAGTAATACCAGAGGTATTACTAGAAATAACTGAGGTATTACTTTTCTATTTGGTATTACTTTTGAGTGATTTCCCCTTGGTATTTTTAGTGATTTTGATAGTGTTAATAAAAAGAAAAATAAAGTGAAAATGCCGCCCAAGAGAAACAACGCTTGGAAAATTTGGAACGTTGAAAATCAGTACGTTTTTCCTTTTGAATTTTTGATGTTTAAACTGGACAAACCGTTCAGATTAAAGGTGTCGATGGACACGGACGGACAAAGAAATTTGCATTTTCAGCCGTCCGATCGTCCGTCCGAAGTTCCACGCGGGAAGAACGGATATCCGTCTGACTGAAAAATTTTCTCGGATGGCCGGACAAACCAGCCGGAAACCGGACTCTATGAAGCACTTCGAATAGCCGTGTTCTTTCGGCTGTCTATAAATTCACGGTCGTTTGAACTCGGAAATGAAATAAAAAAGTTTATTCGCTCTCACACATTTCCAATAATAAACGAAGAAAATAAATGTTGAAATTTGTTACTAAAGGTGTCAACGGACACGGACAAAATTTGTTTTTGCCGAATTTGTCCGTCCGTCCGTAAAAAAAGTTGTCAGTCTGTCCGTCCGTCCGTCCGTCGGATTTTTTTTCAATTGCCCGAATGTCCGGCACCATGTTCGGACGGACACGGACCATACATTTTTATGTCCGTCCGTGTCCGTTGACGCGTTTAATGGGATGTTCGGACATTTGGACACAATTTTGTCCGTTTGACACCTTTATTTGTTACACCGAGTAAACCTATTAATTACATTTCCGAGATCGAACGGCTTAAAATACTCGGACGTCCGAAAAGAACACGGCTGTTTCAAATGCCTACATAAAGTTTGGAAGTCCAGCTGGTTTGTCCGGCCGTCCAAGAAAAATTTTTGGCCACTACGGACGCACCTTCCCCCTTTTTTGCGAAGTATTTCTCAAACTTTTGTCCGTTTTTTTGGACGACTGATGTTCGTTGTACCGTTTGTAAATCGAATCAAATTTTATATGTAGGTTTCCAGGTCCTCTTTCAATTGATATATAAATCTTTTTTATGTTGGGCAAAATGAAACTGAAGAAAAAAATATCGACAAAGTACAGATAAACCTTAGCACTAGCAATCTGTGCCATTTTTCATCAGGCGTCTACACTCGCATTGAGTTTGTATTGTGAATGTTAAGGTGCGTGCAACGCACTTCAATGTAAAAAACAATACAAGTGGAGATGATACACGAGATTTATCTGTACTTTGTCTGAAAGTTAATTTCCATCACCCAAACATTTGATCCGATTAACAAATTTAGGTACAATGGACATCAGTCGTCCAAAAAAAAAATGCGATATCTGAGACTGGACAACTATGGACCAATTATTTATCAATCTTACAGAGAGGAAGGAAACGTAATGCCAGCTGCCAATGATGAAAACAAAGGCTGGAAAGTGGAGTACGTAAAAAATGTTCCTTTTTGAAATGTAGAGAGTGTTATATATTCAACGAATTCACAGTGCAAAATTGTCTTTGCCTGCGATCTACGATGTTTCTCAAATTGAGAATTCACTAATTACATTTACAGGGAAATTGATGAAGAAGGGCTGCCGATGGAAGCGGACAAGCTAGTTGTCGTTGAAATCAGACCAAAGCGTCCGAAAGCGATTCACCAAAAGAAATCGGTCGTGTCAAATCCATTTGACATCGTCGTTTCAACAAAGTCGACAAAACCAAATTTGGTTAAATACCAAAAGAAACTGAAAGATGTCATCTCTTTCTATGTTGACAAATTGGGACGTAGTGACGAGTACGAGCCTACTCTCTTTGGTGAAGCAATGTACCAATTGGAACGCCAACAGATAGCATGTTTCTGGGCAATCGATCGACTGGAACAAAAACGACTAGCGGCATGGCGCGAGACTTATCGACGAAACCGCTTACTCAAACTCCGTAATTATTCGTTATAAAGCAAAAATCAATGTGAAATACGGTGCACTATATATATAAAGTGACAAAAGAAATCCCTGAATAAAAGAATACGAATAACAAAATACGAATTTATTTTGGAACTTTTTATTTCTCATTTGATTTTAGGCGGAGTCACGGACTAACTAACTATGTGGCCAAACGTGGACATAAGTAAATTTTAGTTGGCCGGTTTGAAGAATAACATTTTTGCGCTCTACTTTCTTCCTTTTTTGCTTAAAGTTTTATTCGTCTTAGTTATTGAATCAGTTTTAATGGGTGTATTTCTAAGGGCTTCTATGTCGGTTTGGCATTCGAATTTTCATTCACAAATTCGCGTTCAGTGCCATGCATTCGCAACGCTGCCATATGATTTCTATGTAAACATTCGCACTCGCATTCGTATAGCAGTCGTATTTCGCTGTTCTCGAACATTCTCACGAATACGAGTGCGTGTGTTTACATAGAAATCATACGGCAGCGTTGCGAATGCATGCACACGAATGAACGAATGAATTATGTAGTCACAAGTTCGCTGTCATAGCCGCATTCGTCGCATTCGCAAACATTCGAATTTTTGTTCTGTAATGCGAATGCATTCGCAGCATTCGCGAGAGATAAATCCCCTTAGGTGTATTTCTTACTTCCACCATGTCTTTTTCTCTCTTTCTTGGTTTTTTTACAATTTCGTCCATGGACAAGCCTCCACCGAGTTTTGAGAATTGCTAACATCGAACAATCATATTTTTTATTTTGTTTCATTTTTAATTGTCCAGGGACGTCCATGAACAAATTTTATTGAAAATATGTCCACTTGGCCTCCAATTTCATTTCTTTTATATATAAAACAACAAATTAGAGATGATGCCATATAGGTGCTGATGTAAGTCACCAGATTAGCGACATTAATGACCCACACTAACGATTCCTGAATACATAATTGGTATTGCAAAAATAAAATACTAGAATCAATGAATGAATGCAATATTCACG
The DNA here is from genome assembly GCF_009176505.1 of Sitodiplosis mosellana. Lineage (NCBI taxonomy): Eukaryota > Metazoa > Arthropoda > Insecta > Diptera > Cecidomyiidae > Sitodiplosis > Sitodiplosis mosellana. Next base: position 23,840 of record NW_022600317.1, on the reverse strand, counting down.
GATAGTTGTCCAAGGACGTTTATTTCAAATTGTTTAAATGTTTCCAATTTCAGTTTGTACATTACATTTTAGTGCTGAATACAACAGCTTTCACGTTGCTGCACCACATATGACGCAGTTGTCTGAAATTTCACAATCAGGACACTGTGCCAAATGATTGGAAGGTACATAAGCGATGACACGTTCATTTAAATGACAAATGACACACTTGGATATATCGTCCAAAATCGTTATGTCACATATGGTTACTTCCAAATCGTCCACATCTTCACTGATTTCTAACGAAGTTGACGATACAACTTCTAAAAATGTTACTTGTTTCAAAAATGCTTCAACATCGTACGATCCATCATTCAGAAGCTCAGAACATTTTTCAATATTTTTATTGCGATTTTGAGTTGATGTTCGACCAGGAAAATGTAGAAATGATTGACCTTTCACAGCATTGTGGAAACGGCCGTATTGTTTTTCGACTTCTCTGTTGAGGATTGAACGGAAGAAGTTTGCATGTTTTGGAGAAAAAAAATTCAATCCATGCATTGTAACTCTCCAAAGAAGATGTTGTTCGAGTCTTGCCCATGGACGAAATTGAATGGTTGCCCATGGGCGTGAAAGTCTTGCCCATGGGCGAAATTGTGGTTTGCCCATGGGCGTGAAAGTCTTGGTTGCCCATGGGCGAAATTGTGGATTGCCCATGGGCGAAATTGAATAGTTGCCCATGGGCGTGAAAGTCTTGCCCATGGGCGAAATTGAATAGTTGCCCATGGGCATCTATGACAAAAGTCTTATGACAAAAGTTTTATGACAAAAAACACTGACCCGACTTTTTGGCCATTTCCGAGTATATTTGAGCCTCTCAAGCCACCAAATCACTATTTTATGTGCATCTAATGATCACATTTGGATTCCTCGTCAAAAATTAGACTAAATAAAGTCAATTTTGGCCATGCATTTGAGGTTTTTCGAGGGTCCAGAGGTGAGTTTTTGCGGAAAAGTAGCCAAAAAATGGATACTTGGTCGAATTTTGACCTACGAAGGCGACAAAATCGCGCTGGAATGATTCCAAGCCGACTTATTTTTATGTAATTTTTCACGATAAATCCAAATATGATAGTCTGAGTGCACAAAAAGTGGGTATTTTTCGAGATATTTCAACAAATAGTCTGAAAAAATCATAAAAAAATGCTCCAGATAAAAATTGAGTGGGGATTGTGGGAATCAACTTTTCGGCATATGTCCCAGAACAAAATTTTCTTCTTTCGAGGTGCCAAATCGATCGCGCACCCGCCGTTTTTGATTTTGTACGATTTTAAAAATTACACCACCCTAGTATACAAGTGATTGAAATTACGGTTTTTCTGTTGGAGCAATGGATAATTTAACACCTTTTTAGTTTTCACTGAGTGCCGTTTGACATGACCGCGAATAAAGAGTGTTTTCTGCGTCCAGCTCATTTTTTGATAGTAGGAATTAAATATTTCTTTTTGACGGACAACACCAATTTTGTGTGAGCAACTTAGCTTCTGCTTTTTATCGTCTAAACATTTGCAAATTATCTGTGCATTGAACACTTTCGCCCGAATGACTCGTTTAGTTTTTTTGGTTACCCGTTCAAGTCCACGCTCAACTCGATCCTTTGCAATGAACGATTTGTGCAATTTATAATTTTGGATTCTTTTTCGTGGACGTGTTGTAACATTTATATTCTCTTTATCGGGGCACACAGGAATTTCAAGACGTGGCACTTTATCGATTGGGATTTCTTCAGAATCATTTTCGCTATTCTCATCTGAATTTGACACGACGATATAAAAATCTTCGTCATAATCTTCATCTTCCTCTTGTTCAACTTCGCCTTGAAAAACTAAATAAAAATAATAATAAATATGTTGTTCATCAATTAAGATGAAAAGAAAAAAAATACCATTGCAATCCATTTTTCCAGTACAAGACTGCTGTACGCACAAGTGATATGATTTTCAGTTCTGCGTAAACTAATTCACACAGGCAAGTGCATGCAACCAATAGACTTGTGTATACAGTGTGCAAAGAGTTTTCAAAGGCTACTCACATAAAACCCGTTAGATTTTGGCATGAAAACCAAACGTGTGCATGTGCTGCGTGTAAGGACAACGCATCATTGCTTAGCGCAAGAAATGATACACACGAATGTTGTGAGCGAAAAACGAACAAGTCGCCTGGTTCTTATTTTACGCGTAGCGTTTGTGTGTTTGCTTTTTGCTCTCATAAATATTTCGTTCTTCTTTTCGGTAAAAATGTTTACGTTTTGTTTTTCTTCTACAATTTCACGAAACTCACTTTTGCTATGGTGCTGTCATATATTGTATTTATATATTGCTTAGCCAATAAACAAAACTCAAATCAAATCTTACCTAAACATGTGAATTTTTGGATTATTTGTTCCAATTGCAAATTTACAACTAGAAATTTTGCAATAACGTAAGCGAGTCACCATTGTGCAATCCGTTGAGCAACCGAACCAAATTGAATTGGAAATGTAAATGAGTCGTGAGATGGAGCTGATAAAAGTTTCAACTACATTCACTTTTTCATTCCGTTCCTATAGATGGCAAACATAGTAAGCAATGCACTCAAACTAGCTAACTAACACACCAATAGCACCAATATTTATGTCCAACAGCGATGCCATTTTAGAATAAAATTTCCTACAGATGGCGCCAATTGAAAACTTTTACATGCTTCGTGCTACAGCACGATCAGCTATTCAAACATTCATCATTCGTACTTCAAACGAGAACCATTTCGTTAACGTCTTTTGAAAACGTTTATTTTTTCTTTCAATTTGTCAACATGGTTGGTCTATGATTATTATACATATAGTTTAGATTTTGTTATATTTGAAAAAACATTTATGTATTTTTTTACCATTAAGTACAATTGCACATAAAAAAAACAACAGTACGTTCATGTATTTTATGGAAAATTGTATTATGATTCCGAGAATCTTGATGTTGGGTATTCAAATGAAATGAAACGTCTGATTGTCTTTATTGTCGTCTGAAAATTTTATTCTACTCTCTTTCAAAAATGCAAAATAATCAAGTATTGAAAAAACTGAACTTTAATCGAAGAACTGCAAATCAGTCAAATATTTGGAGAATGAACTTTGATTTTAATTAAATCAAAAAATGTCGACGGAAATAATAAGCTATCTCGACAAAATGTTTAATAAGCAAGTAGAATGAACTGATTTTTTTTGTTTCTTTTTTGGTGAAATTAGACAAAAGTTACCGAATCGAAATCAATTGGTCATTATTGCGATGCAACACTTGAAAACAAGTATCCAAACACTTTAACAAAAACAAAAATGTGTGTATTATTTATTGTGGAAACAGCTGTAGTTTGTTTCGTATATTCTTTTGATGTGGTTTCGTAGTTCGCTAGTCTTTTTTAAATTGTCTGTTTCGTGCTGATTGATTTTTAGATGGTATGTTGCGGGGTTGCGTCCCGAAATGATGATTGTGGCGTATGCAATCGAGAAAATGCCACAGGAACATCCATCTGGTTGCAACGTTGCCGGTTCGATGAATTGATACTGTGCTCCGGGGTACAGGCGAGTGAGGATGTTTCGTTGATATACGTCCAATCTTTTGCCATTATTGCCCTCCCCGTGTAGACGTGTTGTTGAGAATAAATGAGACTTCAGAGGCGCATCAATTCACAATTTTTGATCACATTCGCTATCAGAATCACTATTCAATACCGATTGGATACGAAAAAAAAGGTGGGTTGGCGGGTGCTAGGTTGTTCCTGGGCCCCTATTATTTTGATCAAATAAATCGGGTGGATATGATAAAATCCACCTTGGAGCCTATTTTGGGTACCTCCCGAACAAAAGTTCGATTTTTCAAGGAATTTTAAACTAACATAGCGATTTAATACCAAAAAGGTGGGTTGGCGGGTGCTAGGTTGTTCGTGGGACCCTATTATTTTGATCAAATAAATCGAGTGGGAGTGATAAAATCCACCTGGGGAGCCCATTTTGGGTACCTCCCGAACAAAAGTTCGATTTTTCAAGGAATTTTAAACTAACATACCGATTTAATACCAAAAAGGTAGGTTGGCGGGTGCTAGGTTGTTCCTGGCCCCTATTATTTTGATGAAATAAATCGGGTGGGCATGATAAAACCCACCTGGGTAGCCTATTTTGGGTACCTCCCGAACAAAAGTTCGATTCTTTGAAGGTTTTTCATAGTCTAGGTATCCTAGGGTACATCTGGGGTGGCTGGAAATTTAATGATTTCCAAGTCTAACGAAGCACAAACGTTTGGTACTTGCAGAATTTCGTTTCCCATTCTGGTATTTGAGCAATCGTGCTAGCAAATTTTTGCGTACAGCGTACAGCGTACAGGGTACGACACACCCACATTAACATAGCAAAATAACCACTGTATCGTGCTTTTTGGTGTCGAAAATGGATAGAAAAATGGTTTTTCGGGGTACCTAGGTTTTAGAGTGATTACAATACTTTTACTCACGACATGGGCGTGCGAAAAAGTAATAGATTTTACTCTGCTTTTGCTATGTGCACAGTATCTGCGTTGAAATGAGCCCGCATAGTAAACTATGTTGAAATACCTGTGTGCCTGTGTGTCCGTGTGCATAGAGAACTGCGTTGCCCGTGTGAGTTTGTCTGCAAAACTGAGCTGAAAAATGCCTGTGTGCATAATAAGCTGCCATACTAATCCCATGTGCCCTTGTGCCCGTGTGCCCGTGTGTTTGGGCAGAACCAGTAAGCCAAAATTCTTATGACATTTAGCGCATCCTATCACACAGTACCATTAATCCACAGCGGCGTTGTAATGGTTTCGAGTACGAATATAAATCGATCGAGAAATCGATTCATGCCAAAAACTTTTTTTTCGCTCTCGGTCTCACCCTCGATTCTCCGCAATTTCCATTGGTATTACTGGCGCAAAATTGACGCTGAATTCTATTTCAGTAATTAAAAGTATATGGATTTTAAGAACGTGAAAAAATGCGCACACCAAAGTCCAAATTAAGGCGCGTACACACTTTGGTGTGTTAAGCAAAATGAAGTAGCTGCTCTTCGCACACAAACAAGGGAGATGCAATTCCTTTCTATCTTCATAATTCCTTCAAATTATGTGCATTTGGCTTTGGAGGAGAGGCAAGAAAAAAAAGACTAACATGGAACAATGATCAAATTCTTAGCTGTGGCTGTAGCGGTGTGTATATGTGTTTTGTTGTATGCCACAAAAGATTTGTTGTCAAATAAACCGCTCGAATATTATTTGTTTGTTTTTTTCTCCGTTATGTTGATGTCCAACAAGCCAAAAGTGTTGGACACGCACAAACAATCCGATTGTTTCTGCTTTGAAGTAGATTAACTTGTCCTGTGTGCGCACGTTCAACTCGTGTGTATTCGACAATGCTCGTTTGCCTGTTTGCGTTTGACCGAAGTGACACAGTGCAAGTTGCGTTAAACTGAGCCTATAGAACACTGAGTTGAAATGCCTTGTTGCTCATGTGCATAAAGAACTACGATAAATCATTATTTATAAAAACCCTAGAGACATATGTTTTTGAGATTTTTTTTCATCTCTCTCGCATAAATATCAAAGAGATATATATCGATAATGTACTGCATTCATTTCAACACCGCCACTTAATGCAATGAACTTGAGTCAGCCACAAAGAAAGAAAAAAACCACTCAAAACGGCAAAGATCAACCGAAAAAAACGATCCGCAAGCTAGCTCGAACGCGCGTCGTTGGCGAAATGAAAGAAAAAAAAACATGAAAGAAAGGATGATAGATAAATGCAAAAACTACGGACTAAGTGAACCGAATGCAAAATGCTGCATGAACCCCTCCAATGAAATGATTGATTGATTTAACAAAATAAATCGCATTTTGTAACTTTATCAATGATTTGTCGATATCTCAAGACAATTAATTTACTCCTTTTCAAATTCTTTACGAAATATCATAATTCCATCGTTTGGTCGTGTTTGTGTTTTTTCCTTCTTCTCCTTTCTTTATTTCTCATAATTCCGCACACCATTTACTTGTTGTCAAATAAACCGCTCGAATATTATTTGTTCAGTGAAAAAAAAAGAAAAATACTTATGCGAAATTAGTGGCAATATACAGAAACAACGTGAGAGAGATATCATCTCCAACCGTTCATGCAGAGACACAACTGTTGTCACATCGAATCACAATGCTGATTTATCTTTGCTTATGCCAGTGTTCTCCGTTATGCTGTCAGCAATAGCCTCAAAATGATGTTGGACGCACACAATCAATCCGATTGTTTCTGCTTTGAACAGATTCGTTAGTTCTGTGTGCGCACGTTCAACAGTGTATATTCGCCAATGCCTGTGTGCGTTCGGTCAAACACAGAGTACACAATTACACACACGAAATCTCTCTAAACAGCATCATCTTTTGGCAACACACAGCTACGCACATAGTCCGATCGAAGTTGTTGAACACTATAGATGTTCTGTGTGAGACAAGTGCAACTGTTTACTGCAAATTTATTTAAAATGTCGAGAAACGTACGCGTAAGTAATATTTTTTGTAATTACGTGTTTTTGCACCCAAGCTATACACATTTATTTACCTAAATTTCCACTGTTGTTTTTATATTTTCTTCTTTGAAATGTTAGGAAGTCATTGAAGAGCGAGATATGCTGATGAATTTGTTGGCCGACGAAAAGAAAAAAATATGAATGCACAGACATAACTAGTCGCACAAAATAAAATGATCAATCAATTGCTCACTCAATTGAAGAATTTCCAAGAAAATCCCGAGTACCAACCAAAACCATCGTCACAAGTAGGGACTCAAACATCACCAATAAAAACATTACCGCAAGAGCCCGTGTGCCAACAAAGTCCCGCGTCAACAGTAGAAACGCAACCACCATCGAAAGAAAACCAAATATCACCAGAAAGAGCACCATTGCAATCAATTCAACAGCCGATTGAAGAAGTGATTTTGGACAATCCGTCATCAGAACAAACATTGGATGATCTGTACTCGGTCGAAAACAAAGAGTTTACTTGCAAAAAATGCGATAAAAAGTGTAAAAAGAAAGATCACATGAAACAACATGTGAAGTCTTGCTACAAATTGAACCGAAAAGAATGGCGATGCGAGCTCTGTAAAGAGATGTTCACTTATGAAGTTTTGTCGAACCATTTGCGACAACATCGAAACAAGAGATTCACAAAATCAACAAGCAAGGCACATGACGATGCTTCGAAAGCTAGGCACCAAGAATTACTTGATGAAATCCGAGAAAAAAGACGTAATATGAAATAAAATATTTTCAAACTGATGTAATTTCATTTATATATTTAAAATATGTGCCTGTGTGCCACTGACAAACTCACGGGCAACGCAGTTCTTAATGAACACATGGGCACACAGGCACACAAGCACACAAGCACACGGACATTTCAACTTAGTTTATTAATATTTTAAATATTGTCCGTGTGCTTCTGTGCCTGTGTGCCCATATGTTCATAAAGAACTGCGTTGCCCGTGAGTTTGTCTGTATTATAATAAACTGAGTTGAAATGTCCGTGTAGTTGTGCGCATTCGATTCGTTGTTATGTTGAGGGAGGATGAACGAGCGAACGAGAGAAATGCGACAAATGTAAATATTCTCTTAAATCCAAATGCCAGTGTGCAATACTTATCGGTTGTTTTGGAAGCAAATTCGTTAGTCTGTGTTACGTACGCTCGTTCAACGCATGTCTATGCAATATGCATGCCTATTCTGCAATGTCTGTGTGCGTTTTAAAGAAACGGTATGCAGATACACAGTGTACCAATATTATACTATCACTCCCTCTCTCTCTCTCTCTCTCTTTCTCTCTCTCTCTGAAGTCTGAATAACATCATTTTTGGCTATACACAGTTAGTCCGACCGAGTTTGATGAACAGTATTATTGGCCAGTGTATGCGTAAAAAAGCAACCATAGTTTCATACTTCTGTTGTCAGTGTGCTGTTTTGCTTAATCGGGCTCTTTCACCAGAACAGTTTTTATTTCGATAGCAGTTGCAAGCATTTACGGACTTTTCGAAAAAATGTGCAAAAAATTTAGCTGTACTAAAAAAAACAAAAGAAAATAGAGAAAAATAACAGTTTCAAACAATCGACATAAGGAAGAAAAAGTTTGTGTAAAGGAATATTAAACAGAAGTGATTCAAACGAATTTAAACAAAATGAGTGAAAATGAAAGTAATAAAAGTGACGTGAATACTTTCACGGAACATAAGCCAGCAAAATTGGATTATGGTTTGGAGCATCCAGACGCCATTATTGAATCTGCTACACTCGCGTCTGTTTCTCCCGCTAATATAATTTACAAGCCATCATTGCCAGAAGTAGTGATCCATAATGGTCTCTTAAGTGCCGTTCAGTTAGAGAACGTCGTATATGCCTGCCAGGCTCACGAAAATTTCCTACCGAATGGCCATAGAGTTGGCTTTTTGATCGGTGATGGCGCTGGCGTTGGTAAAGGACGTTCAATCGCGGGTATAATTTATGAAAACTTTCTGCGCGGTAGAAAACGAGCTATTTGGATCAGTTGTTCATCTGATTTAAAATATGATGTGGAACGCGATCTGAAAGACATTGATGCAACAGGCATTGAAGTGTACGACATGAAAAAGGTGAGTAAAGCTAGAAGTAATTATATCGAACAAGAAAATCGAATATGTGCCGTTGTACCTGTGTGATCTGAAAAAGGCCGACCGAACGAACGAACGAACGGATGAGATAAATGCAAAAACTGAGGACTAAGTGAACGAATGCAAAGTGCCATGAATTCCATTGAAATGATTGATTGATTAATTCAACTAATTGTATTTGAACAACGCATTTTTTCATTTTATTAGCTCGCAGTTTGGATTGGAATTAAGAGAATTTGAATTACTTCTTGTACGACATTTTATTGAATACCATTTTTTTTCTCTTCTCTTGCGTTGTCGATGTCGTCATCGTTGCAGTCACAAGTATGTATAAACTTTTTTGTATTCTATATCAGAATAATTTTTTTTATGTGAACAAGTTATTGAAAATCATACTATAGCCGATCTGTCAGTCAAAATATGTGATTATGACATCATCATTTAACAACTATTGCTTTCCAGTATATTCCATTGTACGTCTGGAAAGCAGGGTTTTAGCGCCATCTCTCTGTGAGCATTGACTGCCAAATTGCTCAATGATCACTGAAATTTCAAAACGTCGACGAAAAATAAATTTTGTAGTGTTTTAAGTCCTTTTCCATCGATAAAAATAATAAAAACGAGTAAAAAAAACCAAAAATTCGACGAAAATCAACAAAATCCCGTTTTTTTTTCGAAAAAAACATGAATTTTTTTTTTGAAATAAGTCGAATTGTATGAGTTATTGTTTTTTCTAGTGTTTTCTATCATTCCCAATAAATATGAGTCGAAAACCATGCATAAAATGATGTTTTGTGGAAAAAAAAATTTCGCTGATTTTTCAGGTCTTCGAAAAATCTGCCAAAGTCGATAACTTTCTTATTCAGATGTGTCCCGGAAAAAGTAAAAATGCAGAATTGTTTGTTTTGGGGTCCTCTACCAATGTACATTCAAAACCCCAATGTGCGATACAACAACTTTTATTTTGTCGCACGGTAATATAGGCGAGTAGTTCAGCACAGAGGTGCTTTCGTCACTCGCGCCTGCTGTCGCCGGCTGTAATTTTATTTTGAAAACGCAATCTGACTTCTAAAATTGTTCTAGCCTGAAATAACTAAAAATTGATCTAGAAATTGTTTCAGGATGAAAAATTTTAAAAGTCACATTGCGTTTTCAAAATAAAATTGAATTTCACAATAAGAAGAAGAGGAAGATCCCGAAAATTGCAGTCTCTGCTATCTATATTATTTCATTCAGTTATATCTTTGTGATTTTGAAAAGTAAACATAAACTCTATAAGATAATGCGTTAAAATTTACTTTTTTTTCATTTTAACCCTCAACTGCATGAGCCCGCCTTTTTGCGGGCTATACAAAATTAGCTATAAAATATGAACCCGACGCTACAAATCCACATGCCTGGTATCGTTTGATTCTTATGGTCGTACGCTATCGTGTGATACATACTTGATCAGTGTGAGTCGTGCGGGTAGTGAGCTAGGGTCGTTTGAGTGGCTCGGAAAAGCGGTTTTTCTGAAATTAATTATTTTGTTTATGTAACGCCAACGCCGATGAGTTAGATACCCTATTTTTGTTATTTCCTGGCGCTGGGAATTTTTTTATTACAAAAATTGGAGTTTTTTCTCCACGAATCAACCAAAATTTCCCAGAATTTTCCATTTTCACGAAGGTTTTCCCCTCTTTCTTTGAAACCCGCCTAAAGGCGGTTTCATGCAGGAAAGACGTATTTTTTTAGCCATTATTTACATTTTCGTTTCATTAAAATATTAAAGTAGTTCTTTAATCAAATAATGTTACAATTACATTCAAATATTTGTTTGCTAAATACTTTAGACGACCTTTTATCAAATTTAGATTCTGCATACTGAAATAATTTGTGAATTAATAACTAAAGAAGTACATGAATATAACGTTGGGTAAAATTTCACATGTTCTGCGATGAACGTTGGATTCTCGTATAAAACGCAGAAAATAAAAACACAGAAACGCCAAAACGCAGAAAAAAAACACAGAAAAAAAACGCAGAAAGACAATACGCAGAAAGACAAAACTCAGGAAAAAAACACAGAAGAAAAAAAACGCAGAAAAAAACACAGAAAGACAAAACGCAGAAAAAAAACACAGAAAGACAAAACGCAGAAAAAAAACACAGAAAGACGAAACGCAGAAAAAAACACAGAAAGACAGTGTGCTGTACTTCTCTCGCTAATGCTGTGTGCACTATCTCGCCTGTGTAACGCGGCGGGCTTCGTTCCACCGCATAGAAAACATAAGGGTAAATCGATGTGCCCGGGATTGAACTTGAATGAAAATGAGCACAAGATACAGATATATTATGAATAATGGTTTTTGTCCTTTTATTTTCTTTCTCTCTCTTTGTTGTTACTCTAAATGCTAGTGTAAATGTAATGTATGTGAGGTACCAGAAAAATATACTATTCGAGGTTTTGGCTAAGATAAAATGCCATTATTTTGGAAAAATAACCCAAAAGAACCCTCATTTACCCAATATTTTAGTCAAAAATCAAATTTTTCATTTTTCTGTGTTTTGTCTTTTCTGCGTTTTTTTTCTGCGCTTTGTCTTTCTGTGTTTTTTTCTGCGTTTTGGCGTTTCTGCGTTTTTATTTTCTGCGTTTTATCCGGATACCGAACAGTGATGGTTTTCGATAGACAACTGTAGACTCGACCGTGGTCTATACAATCGATTGGTATAGGCAAAGTGTAGACAATGTGTACATGTACATAACCAACAAACGTTTGTGTTAGTTTGTATTTCTATGTATGGGTGCGATGAGTGCGTTCGATACAAAAGCCGAGTGTTTTGTTTGTAATCATGCAAATTAAATGTTACAAATAAAAATAATTTTTTTTTCTAATTTTTATTCTTGAAAAATTGGAAAAAAATATGAAATTTTGTTTTCACTTTTAAATTATTTGAAAACACGAAAACAAGCACGATTGCAGCGCAGCGCTACAGTGACAACATTGAAAACAAACGTCATGACTGTCAAATAAACACACAGTTTCAGTTGAGCAACAGTTCGGAATATCGTTCGGAAATATATGTTTTTTAATTTAAAATAAATATCGTACGTAAATAACTTTTTCTCAAAATCACAAGAAAATATCGAACGAAAAATGTACGCAGTCGTCATATTGAAACATTCTCTACAGAATATTGTTGTTCCAATTAGTTGGATTGATGATTTTCAAGTACATGTATTTGGAAACTACGGTGCCATTCGAGGTACCGAGTTCAAAATATTTTATTCCGAAAACATGGACAAGCAAGCAAATTTTGCTTTGCCCACCAAGAACTACTATGAAAAATTAGATTCCGACAGCTGCTTTAAAGCGTTCATCAAAAGAATTTTCGGTAAGACAAATTGTATTCGATTTTGTAGGTGACTGAAAATAATTGTGGTTATGTTAAATTCTTTCAGAAAAAGAGGATGATGCAACAAAATACTGTACAAACAGTCGCCGTGTTGTTCAGGCCGATTACTCTCAACAGAAGAAGGCTGCTTTGCGCAACTATTCAAAACCACCAGTAGAAATCGAAGATGAGGTTTTGAACGAAGATAAACAAGCCATTCAGCAAGAAATTTATGCAAAAATGCAAGAAATGAACAACCAGTTTTTCGATTTGACGGCCGAAGAAATTGATTCGATTCAAGAGGTATTGGAATATGACGGTGAAAGTGATGAAGACGTACGTACTGATTTTGAACCATCGGGATCGTACGTTAACGGTGATGATGGCGATCCAGACACATTGAATGAGGCAGCATTGGTACAACAGCAGCATTCAATTGACGATTTTGATCGAAACGAAACTGTCGATATTGTGCAAAGTGATGTTGTGAATACAAATCAAATTGACGACCGAAACACAGCAGATGACAAAAATCCTGATGAAGACGTACGATCCGAATCCAGTTTTGAATGGGTGTACAGTGAAACCGACCATTTCCATAAGCCACTGTCATCAAAAATCGAAGTTGCGACTTTTGAATCGTACGTGAACGAAGATAATTTTATGGATGATTCCAGTAGTGCATTTAATGAACATGAAGAATCGCACATATTCAATGACAGCTCTGAAGCATTTGAATTGGGCATCAACGGTGGCGATAGCAATCAAGTCACACCGGATGATGCAGTATTGGCACAACAGCAGCAGTCAATCGACAATTCTGAT